>NW_020529096.1:0-13451 GCF_003368295.1 Carassius auratus
TTAGGGCTCAAGCCCGAAGGGGCGAAGAGCCCTATTGTTCTCTAAGGATTATTCTTCTTCTTATTTTAGGGCTCAAGCCCGAAGGGGCGAAGAGCCCTATTGTTCTTCTAAGGATTATTTAGGGCTCAAGCCCGAAGGGGCGAAGAGCCCTATTGTTCTTCTAAGGATTATTCTTATTATTATTTTTTTTATTTTTTATTAAACCTTCCGGGGGTTTTTGGGGGCCTTAACATGCTCAAAAACTCTTGAAAATTGGCACACACATTGGAATCTGCGGCCATCAGGACGCCGCAGAGGCTGGGACCCGGGCGTGGCACAGGGGCTCTACAGCGCCCCCTGGAACACAGTCAGAAATCTTGAACCATAGCTCACACACACTTGGCATATATTTATATGAAACTCAGTACACTTGTAGATCTCATTGGAGCTGAACAACTTTCGCGCTTTATGTCATAGGCTCCGCCCAACAGGAAGTCAGCTATTCAGGGCTGTTTAAAAAAAGCATGCTCTGGAATTTGAAATACTCCTCTGAGGTTTTTCAACCCGTTCGCCACGAAACTCAGTGAACATGATCTCAAGACATTGTGGATGAAAAATTGCGAGGGGATTTTTGATATCTCGAACGGTTTGCCCGTGGCGAGGCGTGGAACTTATGGCGAGAAATGAGGAACAGGAAATGTCTAATAACATCCACATACATTTCCTGAATTTGATCAAACTTCATGGGTTTGTTCGTTGTATGATACTGATTGTATATATGTGACTATTAAGAGTCAACGTTATAGCGCCACCAACTGGCAGCAGGAAGTGTGTCATTTTCCAAATGCTTTGAATTCAGCATCTTATTTTTACTCGATTTACTTAAAACTTCATCAGAATAATGACAAAACACGGCCGATGTAAATCTGTTGTGGGGATATTGATATCTGATATAGTGTTGCCATGGCAACGTGTCAAACTTGAATGTTCTGTTATGGTGAGTTTGAGGCAGACAACAACCTCAGATTTACATGAAACTCAAAACACATATCAGTATTAGTGATAGCTAGACAATGGCAAAAGCTTTTAAAAGGGCGTGAATGAGGCACTCTATAGCGCCACCATTTGTCAAAAGTGGGGGGGGGTTAGTTTTAGCTACAGACACCAAACTTGGTACATAAATTGTTCTTATCAAGACGGACAACTTTCTAATTCACAGTCATCAGCTACGATCAACAGGAAGTCAGCTATTTTGATTTGAATGTGGATTTTTTTTTTTATATTTAGCTGTGAATTAATTCATACTGCTCAGAGGAGAGCAACACTATACACACCAAACTTTGTCTACATGATGCCAAAACATTTTAAACAACTTAAATTGCCAATGGATTTTGGATAGCTTGAACGGTTTTGTCGTGGTGATTTTTTTAAATGACAGTAAAAATGGAATTATTAATTGTCCTGCATTTTTAAATTCCAAACACTTCAAAACCTTTTTTCATACAGAAAAAAAGTCATTCTGAGTAAATATGGATAGTTTCACAACTTTACAACACTGTATGGATAACAGAAAATTAAAAAACTGTCAGACATCTCATCTCACTCTGTCCCTCTGTTTGAGTATATGTGCTTCAGACTTCCATTGTCTGAGAGAAATAGCGCCCCTACAGGTTCAATTCCCGGACTTTTACTTTCACTTTTAAATTGGTTAAAATACAAATAAATACTTAGATTTAATTCACACTGACAAGCTAAACCAACATATCTGATTATTACCGGGTCAGGGCTCATTAATAATTGATGTATGGTCAGTGATACGTGAGAAACACGAGAGATGAATCACCGCTCTGAGCATGAGCGTGTGGAATGACGAGCTCAGAAAAAACGAGTTTATTCTTGTTTTATAGCTTTTACAAATAAAATATTGCAGCGATATTACACAATTCACCAATTAAAACACACCAAGAGCTAAATTCAGATGTTTTTTTGAACTGTTTGTGTAAAAATTAAATATTTGCGGCTGCCTATCTGAAATCACCGCTCCGATCAGCGCATAGTGTTACGAGCTGAAAACAAACGAATTTATTCTTGTATAAGAGCTTTTTTAAATAAAATATTGCCACCAATGCACACAATACACCGATTATAACACAACAAGAGCTAAATGCAGGTGTTTGTGACCCGTTTAAGTGTGCAAGACTATTTGAAAGCGCGACTGGCAGAATAACATATATCTCTCGAGCTGCAGGTTTCTGCCTTTCGTCGTACGAACGAACACATCACGGACAAGATTATTTCAAAAATAGCTTGGCGAATATAAACGAAAACAGCCACGTGAACATAAACTGTTGAGAAATAAATCTGAAGTGGATCTACTGGATTTGAATATTAAAGTGACCACATTTACCACTTGCTTCTGTCTTCAATTTTAATCTATATAAAAAAGGAAACTCATTCGACTTGGCTGCTTTTTTAATGTGTGCGTATTTATTTATTTACCTTTTTATACATTTTGTATAATTTCATAGTTTGTGTATTACAATTATAAAAACAAAAATAAATTTAGCCACTCACATATAAATAGCTTAGGCCTTATCCTTTTTCTGACAGTTTTAGGGATTTTTAAAAATCCTAAAAAAAACCTTATTTGTGCTGCAAATAATAATTTCAAACTCATTTGATACTGACCTATGACATCCTGTAACATTATATTTATTTGAATTTACAAAATCTCATGGATGTAACAGTAAATCTGTTCAGCTCACAGATCAATACTAAGCTGTAATGCAAGCAGAACTTTCACAAATGCTTATGAGTCATTTAAGGATTTGATAACTGTAAAATAATGTCTAATTTGTTAACATTAGCAAATGCATTGATAACATTTTATAATAACTGCACTCATTAGTAAATAGTCAGTTCATGCTTTATAAAGCCTTGTCCCAATATTAATAGTCAGTAGTAAGCAGTTTATAAATACAGCTATAAATAGCTTGTCCTTGGTTTATAAGCACATTTATTAAAAAGGAGAGTAAAGGGTCAGTTATCTTCCTATGAAAAATAAAAGATAAAAATAAACAAACAACAACACAGATTGATACAGAAATCAGAAATTTTATTGTGGATTTATGAAAAAATCAGCCTGTAAATGAATTCATACTCCTCCTCATACTACTCCATACTCCTTTTTCAACATGATGCCAATATACTGAAATTGTGAATGGGTTTAGGATAGCTTAAATGGTGTTGCCATAGAGATTTATTAAAGTAACATAAAAAATACAATAGTTATTTTACTATATCTTTAAAATGTTTCATTCTAACTCTTCATAATTTTTTATATAAGTAGAAGTCATCATTTGAAGGAAGCACAGTAAGTTTCATAGCTTTATCATTTTCAAGAGCCAGCATAAAATTAAAACTATCATAACTTATAAATCAAGCTTGCAATTCTTAGTACCAATAATGGCCACCAGAGGGAGCTATAGGATTACTTTTAAATAATTATTGTAGAAACGAGTATAATTTAAATCATTTATAGAAATCTTTCAAAAAAATAATATGAATTGTATGTATTTTACTGATAAAGTGACCCTCACTTAATTAGAATAACAAGCTGAAGTATTGTGAACTGTATATTAAGAATAATTCTTTATAGGCTTTATGGACAGATACGTTTTGAGTGACTCTTGAAGGTTCAGCACCACATCCTCTTTTACCACTGTTTAAAGAATTAATCTTACACAACAGGTGTGAATGAATTTTGGATAGCTTGAATGGTTTTGTCGTGGTGATTTTTTGAAATAATAGTAAAAAAGGAACCAGTAAATGTCTTTTTATTTTTTTAAAGTGCAGCTTCTAAACACTTCAAAAAAAAAATGTACACATAGAAGACAAGTTATTCTGAGGAAATATGCATAGTTTCATGACTATACAACACTATATGGATGATAGAAAATTAAAAAACTATCATACATCTGATGTCACTCAGTCCCACTGTCACTGTGGGTAATGTGTGTGTGTGTGTGTGTGTGTGTGTGTGTGTGTGTGTGTTGTCAGTTCTTCTTGACCTGCTTTTTTCTTCTTCTTTTCTGACCTCATGACCCAGTCAGCATTTTTTGTACAATGGTCAAGTCTTAACTTATCAATTTCTGTATTGCATTTGTGTTTGATATTTCTCATGGGTATTTCATAATTTTCGACCTTACAGTTTGAGTTAAAACTCTATTTTAGCGCATTTCATCTGTAAAAGAAAACATGCCTAATAATTCTGCACACATGAATATAAGGGCCCTATTTAAACGATCTGAAACGCAAGTGTCAAAGCGCGAAGCGCAAGTAACTTTGTGGGCGGGTCTCGGCGCTGTTGCTATTTTCCCGGCGGGATAGATGGCTCTTGCGCCCGGCGCAAATCTAAAATGGGTTGGTCTGAAGTAGCTTCATTATTCATAGGTGTGGTTTGGGCGTAACGTGAAATAAACCAATCAGAGCGTCATCCAACATTCCCTTTAAAAGCAGGTGCGCAAGTTCCATTATGGATTGCTATTATGGCGTATTTACCAGGCGCACGCCAGGAGCGGTTCACAGCCGAGGAGACTGATGTTCTTGTAAGAGCAGTGAAAGACAGAGAAGTTGTGTTGTATGAGGATGGGAGAAACCCACCCAAAATAGCGTCATGATTTCCGTCATCTCATGTGTTAATATTTTTTTAGTGTAACAATTTATGATTTGCAAAAATAACTGTTGCATCTGTGTAGATTACATGAGCAAAGTGTATGCGCGTTGTGCACGCTATACATTATGGTCAAGCATGCGCCCTTAAAACAGCATAATGAACAACGCGTTTGACTTTAGACTAGGTTTTTTCTGGTCAGTGGCGCAATTGTTTAATGGAACAGCAAAATAGCACCAGGGATTGTTTGCGCCGGAACAAGCCTCCTTTTTTGCGCTGAACCGCCCAGGGAGCGCAAGTTCATTCACTAGTTTAGCGACGTTCTTCTGCGGAGGGAAAAGCGCGCTTTGCGCAGGTGCAAAATAGGAATGACACATGCGTCGGTGTACAAAGTCAATTGCGCTGGGTGCAAGATAGGGCCCAAGGAGTTTTTCTCTTCCAGCTTTCCTGGACTATTGTATAGCACTCATGAATGATTAAATAAAAAATAATGGTAGTTATTAAGATTGATATGGTTTGGAATTGGTAAAATGTACTTGGGAAAAAATCACAATAAAACAATGTTTTCATGTTTAAGTTTGGAATATTAACTGACATGAATGAATGCTATATAAATATTGTTCATGTTAACATAATGTTTATAAATAAAATCTTATTGTACAGTGTTACTAAAGTTTACATATACATATACATATAATATGTATATATATATATATATATATTACATATACATATACATATACATACATATATATATATATATATATATATATATATATATATATATATATATATATATATATATATATTGTTCTGTGAATGTGATTTTAAAGTCTAGATGATTCGGATTAACCCTTTAACTGCCGTATCCTTTAAAACCTCACTGCCAGAGGGATATTGTGAATGCATGTGCCCTCTGGGCACAGTTTACCTGATGCCACGGGGGGGTTATGGCATTGGTGGCTTGAGCCCGCCATCGCTGCTTGCAGCTATATTTTATTTTTTATTTTTTTATTAAACCTTCCAGGGTGTTTTGGGGGCCTTAACATGCTCAAAAACTCTTGAAAATTGGCACACACATTGGAATCTGCGGCCATCAGGACGCCGCAGAGGCTGGGACCCGGGCGTGGCACAGGGGCTCTACAGCGCCCCCTGGAAGACAGTCAGAATTCTTGAACCATAGCTCACACACACTTGCATGTATTTATATCAAACTCGGTACACTTATAGATCTCATTGAGCCGAACAACTTTCACACTTTATGTCATAGGCTCCGCCCATCAGGAAGTCAGCTATTCAGGGCTGTTTAAAAAAAGCATGCTCTGGAATTTGAAATACTCCTCTGAGGTTTTCAACCCGTTCGCCACGAAACTCGGTGAACATGATCTCAAGACATTGAGGATGAAAAATTGCGAGGGGATTTTTGATATCTCGAACGGTTTGCCCGTGGCGAGGCATGGAACTTATGGCGAGAAATGAGAAACAGGAAATGTCTAATAACATCCACATACATTTCCTGAATTTGATCAAACTTCATGGGTTTGTTCGTTGTATGATACCGATTGTATATATGTGGCTATTAAGAGTCAACGTTATAGCGCCACCAACTGGCAGCAGGAAGTGTGTCATTTTCCAAATGCTTTGAATTCAGCATCTTATTTTTACTCGATTTACTTAAAACTTCATCAGAATAATGACAAAACACGGCCGATGTAAATCTGTTGTGGGGATATTGATATCTGATATAGTGTTGCCATGGCAACGTGTCAAACTTGAATGTTCTGTTATGGTGAGTTTGAGGCAGACAACAAGCTCAGATTTACATGAAACTCAAAACACATATCAGTATTAGTTGATAGCTAGACAATGGCAAAAGCTTTTAAAAGGGCGTGAAGGAGGCACTCTATAGCGCCACCTTTTGTCAAAAGTGGGGGGGTTAGTTTTAGCTACAGACACCAAACTTGGTACATAAATTGTTCTTTTCAAGACGGACAACTTTCTAATTCACAGTCATCAGCTACGATCAACAGGAAGTCGGCTATTTTGATTTGAATGTGTATTTTTGAGATTTTACAGTTGTGAATTAATGAATACTCCTCACAGGGGAAGTACACTATACACACCAAACGTTGTCTACATGAAGAAAAAACATCGAGGAACTTAAATTGCGAACAGATTTTGGTTAGCTTGAACGGTTTTGTCGTGGTGATTTTTTGAAATGACAGTAAAAAGTGAAACATTAATCGTCTTGTATTTTTAAATTGCAGCTTCCAAACCTTTAAAAAACATTTTTAATTTAGAAAACCAGTGATTCTGAGGAAATATGCATAGTTTCATGACTTTACAGCACTGTATGATTAAAAGAAAATTAAAAAACTGTCAGACATCTGATCTCACTCTGTCACTCTGTGTGCTGACTCTGTGTGTGTGTGTGAGTGTGAGTGGGGGAGGGGTGTGAGCTGAGTGGCAGACAGACAGAGAGAGAGAGAGAGAGAGAGAGAGAGAGACTTAAACATCTCTTTAATCACCAGAAAAAAAACTGTATTTTAAATAGTTATTTTTTTGTTGTTGTTGCTAATTGTGCTGTTATCATTACATCTTAAGAAATATCTTAGGCCTTATCCTTTTCTGACAGTTTCAGGGATTAAAAAAAATCCTAAAAAACCTTATTTGTGCTGCAAATAATAATTTCAAACTCATTTGATACTGACCTCTGTCACCCTGTGACATGACATTTATTTGAATTTACATAATCTCAAGGATGTAACAGTAAAACTGTTCAGCTCACAGATGAAGACTAAGCTTTAATGCAAGCAGAACTATTTCACAAATGCTTATAGGTTAATGAAATCATAACAAAACACTTTTAAATTATTTAAGGATTTGGTAACACTTTAAAATAATGTCTCAATTGTTAACATTAGTAAATGCATTGGTAACACTTCATAATAGCTGCAATTCCTAGCTAAGCATTAGTAAATAGTCAGTTCATGCTTTATATAGCCTTCTCCCAAAATTAATATTTTAGTAAGCATTTTATAAATACAGCTATAATTAAATTGTTCATGGTTTATATGCACATTTATTTTGAGGAGATTAAAGGCTGTAATCTCCCTAAAAAAAATGTAAAATAAAAAATAAAATAAATAAAATAAACAAACACAGAACTCATAAATATTTATTTCAAGATGCAATAAAAGAAAACTGTACACTTGAATTTATTTATATATATATATATATATATATATATATATATATATATATATATATATATATATACACACAATTGCATAAGTTTATATTTAAAAATGTTTAGCAAGTGTACAGCTAATAATAATAATAATGCATTTTATTTAGTTTTAGCTACAGACACCAAACTCGGTACTTAAATTGTTCTTATCAAGACGGACAACTTTCTAATTCACAGTCATAAGCTACGATCAACAGGAAGTCAGCTATTTTGATTTGAATGTGTATTTTTGAGATTTTACAGTTGTGAATTAATGCATACTCCTCACATGGGAAGTACACTATACACACCAAACTTTGACTACATGAAGAAACAACATCGAGGAACTTAAATTGCGAACGGATTTTGGTTAGCTTGAACGGTTTTGACGTGGTGATTTTTTGAAATGACAGTAAGAAGGGGAAACATTAATTGTATTGTATGTCTAAATTGCAGCTTCCAAACACTTCAAGGCATGTTTTCATACAGAGATCAAATCATTATGAGGAAATATGCATAGTTTCATGACTTTACAACACTGTATGGATAAAAGAAAAGAAAAAACTGTCAGACTTCTCAA
Organism: Carassius auratus; assembly: GCF_003368295.1. Taxonomy (NCBI): domain Eukaryota; kingdom Metazoa; phylum Chordata; class Actinopteri; order Cypriniformes; family Cyprinidae; genus Carassius; species Carassius auratus. Next base: position 8,461 of record NW_020529096.1, read on the forward strand.
CTGACATGATCTCACTCTGGCCACTCCGTCTGTGTGAGGAAAGGGAGGGGGAGAGGGAGGGGGAGTGTGAGTGTGAGGGGGTTGGTGACTGTGAATCTTTGGTGACTGACAGTGTGTGTGGATTGTAGGGAGGGGCTGTCTGGCAGAGAGAGAGAGAGAGAGAGAGAGAGAGAGAGACCTAATCATTCCTTTAATAATCAGGAAAAAAAATCTATATTTTAAATTGTTATTGTTTTTGTTGTTGCTAATGGTGGTGTTTTTTTCCTTTCATTACAGGTTAAGAAATCTCTTAGGCCTTATCCTTTTCTGACAGTTTTTGGGATTTAAAAACATCCTAAGAAGCCTTATTTGTGCTGCAAATTATAATTTCAAACTCATTTGATACTGACCTATGACAACCTGTGACGTGACATGACATTTATTAATCTCATGGATGTAACAGTAAAACTCTTCAACTGACAGATTAAGCTGCAATGCAAGCAAAACTATTTCACAAATGCTTATAGGTCATTAAAATCATTACAAAACACTAATAAATTATTAAAGGGTTTGGTAACACTGTATAATAATGTCTAATTTGTTAACATTAGTAAATGCATTGGTAACACTTTATAATAACTGCACTCATTAGCTAAGCATTAGTAAATAGTTCATGATTATAAAGCCTTTTCCCTTAATAATAGTCATTATTAAGCAGGAATACATCTCTAATTACATTGTTCTTGGTTTAAAAGCACATATATTACAAAGGAGATTAAAGTTTCAGTTGTCTTATAAAATAAATCAATAAACACAACCCAGTTTGATTCAGAATTCAGAAATATTTATTTCAAGATGCAATAAAAGGAAACTGTACACTTGAAAAGGTTTTGAGCGATTCTTGAAGGACTAGCATCACCTTCACTTGTACGATGGTTTGAGGAATATATCTTCCAGATAGTACCGCCGCTCCCTATATGCAGAGTATGCAGTCTTCGTAGAGCACCAACTCCCAGAGGGGGCACCAGTTGCTCAAAAAAAACAAAACAAATATGCGCCATTCTCCCATCCGCGTTCGCGACCACTCAATAGCATTTGAGAAGAAAGACTTGTAGTCACAAAACAATTGTAATGTGTTCATATAGGTGTCAGCTACAATGCACACCTTATACATTTTTATACATTTTAAAATAAAGTGTTACTAAAGTTATATATATTGTTCTGTGTATGTGATTTCAAAGTCTAGATTGGTCGGATTAACCCTTTAAACTGCCACATCCCTTAAAACTTGATTGTCAGAGGGTTACTGTAAATGCTTATGCCCGCTGGGCACAGTTTTCCCGATGCCACCAGGGTGGCGTTGCACTGATGGCTTGAGCCCGACATCGCTGCTTGCAGCTATATTTCTTCTTCTTATTATTTTTTTTATTTTTTATTAAACCTTCCGGGGGTTTTTGGGGGCCTTAACATGCTCAAAAACTCTTGAAAATTGGCACACACATTGGAATCTGCGGCCATCAGGACGCTGCAGAGCTGGGACCCGGGCGTGGCACAGGGGCTCTACAGCGCCCCCTGGAACACAGTCAGAAATCTTGAACCATAGCTCACACACACTAGCATGTATTTATATGAAACTCGGTACACTTATAGATCTCATTGAGCCGAACAACTTTCACACTTTATGTTATAGGCTCCGCCCAACAGGAAGTCAGCTATTCAGGGCTGTTTAAAAAAAAGCATGCTCTGGAATTTGAAATACTCCTCTGAGGTTTTCAACCCATTCGCCACGAAACTCTGTGAACATGATCTCAAAACATTGGGGATGAAAAATTGCGAGGGGATTTTTGATATCTCGAACGGTTTGCCCGTGGCGAGGCTCGGAATTATGGCTAGAAATGAGAAACAGGAAATGTCTAATAACATCCACATACATTTCCTGAATTTGATCAAACTTCATTGGTTTGTTCGTTGTATGATACCGATCGCATATATGTGACTATTAAGAGTCAACATTATAGCGCCACCAACTGGCAGCAGGAAGTGAGTCATTTTCCAAATGCTTTGAATTCAGCATCTTATTTTTACTCTATTTACTTAAAACTTCATCAGAATAATGACAAAACACGGCCGATGTAAATCTGTTGTGGGGATATTGATATCTGATATAGTGTTGCCATGGCAACATGTCAAACTTGAATGTTCTGTTATGGTGAGTTTGAGGCAGACAACAAGCTCAGATTTACATGAAACTCAAAAGACATATAAGTATTAGTGATAGCTAGACAATGGCAAAAGCTTTTAAAAGGGCGTGAAGGAGGCACTCTATAGCGCCACCTTTTGTCAAAAGTGGGGGGTTGGTTTTAGCTACAGACACCAAACTTGGTACATAAATTGTTCTTTTCAAGACGGACAACTTTCTAATTCACAGTCATCAGCTACGACCAACAGGAAGTCGGCTATTTTGATTTGAATATTTAAATTGAGCTCTGATTTAATGCATACTCCTCACAGGAAATGTTCACTATACTCACCAAACTTTATCTACATGTTGAAAAAAACATTGAGGAACTTAAATTGCGAACGGATTTTGGTTAGCTTGAACGGTTTTGTCGTGGTGATTTTTTGAAATGACAGTAAAAAGGGAATCATTAATTGTCCTGTATTTTTAAATTGCAGCTTCCAAACACTTAAAAAAAAATTCATACAGAGATCAAATCATTCTGAGGACATATGCATAGTTTCATGACTTTACAACACTGTATGATTAAAAGAAAATTAAAAACTGTCAGACATCTCAACTCACTCTGTCCCTCTGTTTGAGGAATGTATGTGTGCTGACTGAGTGTGTGTGTGTGTGTGTGTCTGTGAGTGGGGGATGGGCATGAGCTGAGTGGCAGACACAATGAGAGAGAGAGAGAGAGAGAAAGAGAGGAGAGAGAAACTTAATCATCTCTTTAATCACCAGAAAAAAAAGTATTTTAAATTGTTATTTTTTGTTGCTTTTGCTAACATTGCTGTTTTCATTACAGCTTAAGAAATCTCTTAGGCCTTATCCTTTTCTGACAGTTTCAAGGAATTAAAAACAAAATTCTAAAAAATACTTATTTGTTGCTGCAAATAATAATTTCAAATCTCATTTGATACTGACCTATTCCATCCTGTGACATGACATTTATCTTAATTTACATAATCTCATGGATGTAACAGTAAAACTGTTCAGCTCACAGATGAAGACTAAGCTGTAATGCAAGCAGAACTTTTCACAAATGCTTATAAGTCATTAAAGGATTTATAACACTGTAAAATAATGTCTAATTTGTTAACATTAGTAAATGCATTGGTAACACTTTATAATAACTGCACTCATTAGTAAATAGTCAGTTCATGCTTTATAAATCTTGTCCCAACTTAAATAGTCATTAATAAGCAGCTTGTTAAATAACAGCTATTAATAGCTCGATCTTGGCTTATAAGCACATTTATTAAAAAGGAGAGTAAAGGGTCAGTTATCTTCCTATGAAAAATAAAAAAATGAAAATAAACAAACAACAACACTGATTGATACAGAACTCAGAAATTTTATTGTGGATTTATGATCAAATCAGCCTGAAAATGAATCATACTCCTCCAAAGAAGACACAAGTAGTTCACACCAAACTTTTTCAAACATGATGCCAATATACTGGAAGATGTTAAATTGCAAATGGGTTTAGGATACCTTAAATGGTGTGCCATACCGATTTATTAAAGTAACATAAAAAAATACTATAGTTTATTTTACTATATCTTTAACATTTTCATTCCCAACTCTTCATAATTTTTTATATACGTAGAAGTCATCATTTGAAAGAAGCACAGTAAGTTTCATAGCTTTATCATTTTCAAGGAGCCAGCTTAAAATTAAAACTATCATAACATATAAATCAAGCTTGCAATTCTTAGTACCAATAATCGCCACCCAGATGGCGCTATATGATTACTTTTAAATAATTATTGTAGAAACAAGTATGAATTTAAATCATTTATAGAAATCTTTCAAAGAAAAATAATATGTATTTTACTGATAAAAATGACCCTCACTTAATTAGAATAATATGCTGAGTATTGTGAAATAACTGTTGATTAAGAATAATTCTTATAGGCTTTATGGACAGATAAGCTTGGAGTGACTCTTGAAGGATCAGCACCACATCCTCTTTTTACCACTGTTTAAAGAATTTATCTTACAGAACAGGTGCGATTTATTTTGGATAGCTTGAATGGTTTTGTCATGGTGATTTTTTGAAATAACAGTTAAAAAGAACCAGTAAATGTCTTTTATTTTTTTAAAGTGCAGCTTCTAAACACTTCAAAAAATGTACACATAGAAGACAAGTCATGCTGAGGAAATATGCATAGTTCATGACTATACAACACTATATGGATGATAGAAAAATTTAAAAAAACTACCATACATCTGATCGTCACTGTCCCTCTGGGGTAATGTGTGTGTGTGTGTGTATGTTTGTGTGTTAAGGTGTGTGTGTAAGTGTGTGTGCTGAGTTTGTGTGACATGTGTGGGAGAGGGGATGGGCTTGGTGTCAGAGAGAGAGAGAGAGAGAGAGAGAGAGGGAGGGAGACCAGCAGAAAAAAAGCAATTTGGTTGTTGTGTTGTTTTTCATCATTACAGCTTAAGAATATCTTAGGCCTCAACATCAAACTGTTGCTAGCTACTCCCAAAATCAATAGTCATTAGTAAGCATTTTATAAATACAGCTATAATTAAATTGTTCATGTTTATATGCACATTTATTTTTAGGAGATTAAAGGCTGTAATCTTCCTAAAAAAAATTAAAAATTAAAAAAATAAACAAACACAGAACTCAGAACATTTATTTCAAAGATGCAATAAAAGAACTGTACACTATATATATTATATATATATATATATATATATATATATATATATATATATATTATATATATACTATATATATACTTATATTATATACAATTGCATAAGTTAATATTTA
>NW_020529097.1:0-101314 GCF_003368295.1 Carassius auratus
AGGATGTAGAATAAAGCCAGCCAAGTCATGCAGTCTCTCGATCCAAAAAAGTGTTAGTAGAGAACAACATCTCCTTCTCAGTGGATGGCAAGGAAATTCCACGCTTGATAGATCAACCAGTGAGAATGGGATGGCTTTACAAAGCAGACCTGATGTTTGTCAAACGCAGCCCTATTTGTAAGAAACCCTTGAGGCTCCCATTGCAATACATCTTAGGCTACAAGCTGAGAAAGTAAGGCTAGTATTCAAGCTAAAAGACTCTTAAGATCCAGCCTTGCAAAACAGCAAGGCCCAAAGTGCAGACTAGAAAGAAATGAAAAGCAGTCAGTGCACCAGGCCATAACCCACCTGAAAACACCAGAAAGTTGTTGTAGTGGTGCAATATGGCAGAGCAGGCTTTGGTTGGGAATAGCTTCAAAGATGTGGTCCAAAGCCACAAAGGCAGAGAGGAAAGAACTAGTTATCTCTGAAGTCATGAGGGAGGAAGAGAAGGGCTACACGACCAAAGCCATGAGCCAATGTCAGCAAGGGAGATGGACAACCTGGGAGGCCGGCATCAACAGGGTGTGTTGTGGGCCGATTTGTGGAGGATGCCTAAAGCAAAGCCTCCTAATCAGGGCCACGTATGATACCCTCCCAGCCCCCAGAATCTGTACCTCTGGTATGGCACAGAGGAGATCTGCCAGCTTTGCAGCCAACAGATTCCCAGTTTACAGCATATTCTGTCTGGCTGCAAAACGGCACTGACCCAAGTATGTTATGGATGGCATGGCGACCAGGTCCTGCGGAAACTAGCTGAAGTTATCGAGGCACATAGACTGGAAGCCAACAGTGCCAGGCCAGTAACATCACATTAGCTGATCCAGTTTGTGAGGCAAGGGGTTGAGCCACTAAGCAGTACCACAAAGGAGGTGTCCCTGCTGTCACCCAAAAGCAACTGGGAGCTTAGAGCTGATATTGATTACCAGCTGAACTTCCCACAGCAGATGATCATAACCTCCTTCTGACCAGAAATTGGATGCAGGGGCGGTAGGGAGAAAGTCCTTACTGCTGCTCCACCACCCCGGAGATGTTCTGGGATTAAAGGAGTGAAACATTACAATGGGTGGCTCCAAACTGACGACTCTGCAGCCCGCCCTAAATGGTACCGTAAGAGGTACAAACAGGCAGAAATGCCTTTGCAGGTATTCCTACCTGTGCTTGCAACTAATTATTTAACTCATGTTATAAAATGTATAATACATTTTTATGTTAGAATAGATGCATATGCACATACATAAAGTATATTATACCATAAAATTACTTCATTAAAACATTTTTAAATGTCTTTAAAACTAGGTAATGGGGGATTTGCGGAAGTTTTGCGATATGGAACCTTGATTTAATTGATGCATTTATACACTTTGAATTTTTAGAAAATCATGTAGGGTATAATATAAAATTATAATTATTTCTTCCAGATAAATACAATTACATCATAAATGTTTTAAAAATAATAATAACCCCAATAATATAATATATATACCAATATTTTTTCTGTCAAACATAGTTAGTTGCTTGGTAAACAAAAGGGTACTTGTGCATATCAATATTGTGTAGACGAACAACAGGATATTATTGGTTTGCCCTTTTAATTCAAATGCAAATGCAATTTGCTGGAGTTTTTCCTAACAGTAGCCGAGTGAAAAACAGAAGAAGAGAAAAAAATATATTGGCATAGTGCAGAACTGTACCAACCATGCATGATTAGTCAGTGCATGCAATTTCAAATAATAATAAAATATAAATGTTGATGTAAAACAGCAAATTGAAAGGGTTTCATGACCTTAAGGCATTTGGAAGAAGCTTGTGTCTTGTATTTACAGTGTTATATGCTGGGAAAATGTACCAATAACATGGATTAGTATAACCATTGGATTACTAAAACATTATGAAACATTGAATAAAATAACTATAAACTGAAATAAAATATTTAAAACAGTTAAAACATTTCTTGTTTTAGTACTAAAATAACTCAAATTAAAAAGTAAAAATGATAATAAAAATGACAAACAAAAACACAAAATGTCTAAAACTACTTATTTTATTTTGGTATAGCAGTCAATATTTATTTTTATTTAATTTACTATAGTTGTTTATATTGTTCTATCTATTATTTTCTTGCTTTTCCCACAGTGGGTGTGTTTCATTATAATCTTTTCGTCCTAAGTGTGTGTGTGTGTGTGTGTGTGTGTGTGATTCAGATGGCTGACATTCTGGGTCTCTTCTTTCATTTCTTTCTAATAAAGTTCAGAGAGTCTGTTTCTGCTCTCTGCTCGGCGGCTTTTTGTGAACCCTTCACGTAATTAGAGAATCAACCCATGCCATTCGGCCCGCCGCCCCCAAGGGTCCCTCTTCACCAGTCTGAGAGAGCACCAACACTTTGTTCTTATTAATGCAGCCCTACCCAACACTTTGCCTGACAATTTCACAAGTGAAAAAGAAAAGGAAATGGAACTTGACAAAGACAAAAAACTATAAATTACATTTAAAAAATGTCCAAATGACATCTCACAGCATAGAAACATTCACAAGCTTAGTTGACATGCAAAGTGACATGCAAGATGTGCAAAACTTTTAGCTAATCTAAAAGGATTATAGGATCTATAGGATTCATTTACACCTGTCATTAAATAAGTTATTCAGACAAAAGTGAAAACTGAATTTAATTAACCTTCTGTCATTCCTAACCTGTATGACTTTGTTTCTTCTGCTGAGCACAAAACATCTGTTCAGCAGAATTAAATGCTTGCAACCAGTGACCATAGCCTGTCGAACAACCAAAAAGACAAATTAGCAAACATGAAAATATCATTAAAGTTCATACAACTCATGCATTTTATTACAAGTCACATGATAACTTCATGCGAGTCAACTTAAGTTAATCTTCCCCTCCATTTTAGAATAATATATACATATATATATTAAAATGAAAATCTGCAGAAAATATGCTCACTCTCAGTCCATCCAAGATGTAGATAACTTTCTTCATCAGAACAGATTTGGAGAAATATAGCATTACATCACTTAGCAATGGATCCTCTGCAGTGAATGGGTGCCGTCAGAATGAGCGTCTGAGCAGCTGATAAAAACATCACAATAATCCACAAGTAGCCCACAACACTCCAGTTAATGTCATGTGAAGAGAAAAGCTGCATGTTTGTAAGAAACATGTTATTAACTCATTTAACTTCATTTACTCCATCCATAACATTAATATCTATATGTATATATTTGAACCTTGCTGACAGCAGCTGTGAATGGGGTTTTGAAGACTCTCATTCATTACTGCTGGGCTGATTCTAGATCAGTTCCGCAGTGTTCAGCACAATCAGAGCCGCAAGCCATGTACAGTGACCCTGAATCCTAAATAGGACACCCTGCCTGCTGGAGCGCTCCGGTGCCGTTGATTCCGAGGTGCTTCTTCCTCTTCAGTCTTGAGTCTGGTGAAGAACCGGAGGACGAGACACACACTCATGCATCAAACTCCTGAGATTGTCCTTCACCCACTTTCACACTCCACAGGCTTGAGCTATTTCACTCGTGCTTCACTTGTCACTAACAATGTGCAAAAAGTGTCAGGTTTCAACAGTAGGCTGACACTTACATTTAATCTAAATTTAGGAGGGGGGGGGATATAAACAACTAAAAGCATTACAGAACATAAGGGTTGTGCGGAAAGACCTTATAAGGAAGTTTGGGTGAGTTTTATTTCTATCTGTATTCTGAAGGTTTTTACAGAGGTGTTTGTTGATCATTTGTGACCCTGGATTTATACATCATCTGAAAGTAGAATAAATAAGCTTTGCACTGATGTATGGTTTATGAGGATCAACAAATATTTGGCTGTGATGCATATATATGAAAATGTGGAATCTTACGGTGCAAAACAATCAAAATATTGAGAAAATCACCATTAAAGTTGTCTAAATTAATCCTTAGCAATGCATACTAATCAAAAATTAAGTTTTGATATATTTACGGTAGGAAATATATTCATGGAACATGATCTTTACTTAATATCCTAATGATTTTGGTGTAAAATATATATAAATATGTTTTTTTTTTGGGGGGGGGGGTTGCTATTGCTACAAATATACCCCACGGCTTTAGACTGGTTTTGTGCTCCAGGGTCACATTTGTCTAGTTTATATAACACTTTATTCCTAAAGCATGGTGAAAATGTATATATATATATATATTTTGGGCTGCTCTGAACAATATTTTCTGATATGCTAATAGTGAATATTTCAATAGATCATGCTTAATTTTCAGAAAACTTGAAACACACAAAAAAAGTCATCTGAATGTACTGTCATAAAAAAAAAACAAGGAAAATATAGTGATATCTGTAGGTTTTTATTTTTACCCTGTTCACTTTGTAGTGTCTTGCATTAAATAAGCAAGTAAAATTCAAATATAATGTGAAAAATAAATGTATTACAATATTTGTGCATGGAGTATAAACTGTACAGCCTACTGCATGCAAATATGCAACTGAATTATTAAAATAGTACATGCTACACTATCACGCTCTCAACAGCTGGGGAAAAGTACTTAAAAGTAATTCATTTGTGTTAAATATTTCAAATGAATTTGGCAACATTACCTTTGAGAAACAGATATCTGTACAACCTTAATTATTAATTCTTTAAAAAAAAATCTGACAAAACAAAAAAAAAGAGACAACCTGATTATGTAAATGAGGAGTTCACAGCAAACAAAACAAACAGAAGAGTTTTGTGTTCACTTCACAGACACTGAATGAAACAAAACAATCTGAGTTAACATGTTTGTGGTCTGAATCTGCATATCATTGCATATTCATGAGGCTCTCATTATGTGATATGAATAGAGAATCTACACTGATTCCCAATATAACAGTGAATAGCAGATGCAGTACCCTATATATAACTTGCTATGTTGAAAGGCAAAAATAAAGGCGCTGGCATGTCAATGTGTTGTTATGAGGAAATGACCTCAGTGACTCAAATCACACACAAACAAGTGCTTTATCAGAGAGCTTCGGGGGAAAATGGCACAGGTAATTACTGCAGAACAGAAAACACTGATGATCTGATTGGCTATTGATTGTGTGTGTGTGTGTGTGTGTGTGTGTGTGCTATTGCCTCCAGGTGTTTTGTTGCCATCCACAGGGATCAAGGACAGGAAAGCTGAATGATAGCTTGGGAGTGTGCTTGTATTTCTGGTGTGTTTTACTTCTATGTACTTCTACAATGAACATGAAAAAATAATAAAACCTGGGGACATTCATGGTTATTATTGGTTCACAAAACTGTACTTACTTCATTTCCGTGTATTGATTTTATGATCAAATCTTCAAGTTAAAAGTGCGGTGGCCAAATGCAATTTCCAACCAGAATAATCATCTTCATTAGCGGTAATGAACCTGCAGCTTCCCATTGGGCTTAAATAGCGTGTGACTGATGTTTGCTGGGATCCGAAGAAAGACTTCTGTGCATCATTGGTGATAAAGCATGATTGCGATGAGTCTTACCTTCAGAGCTGTTCAGACATGTTTCATAAATGCACCAATAGGACAGCATCAGATAAAAAAAGAAAAAGAAACGAAAGAAAACTCTTGCAATTACTTACCATAACATCACTCCAAACCTTTACAATGTCTTCCATCTGTGGAACACAAAATTAGATGCTTAGCAGAATGTTTAGGCTGCAGTTTTTCGTCCAATGAAAGTGAAGGGTTATTTTTGATGTTTAGGTGGTTTCCCTGTAGATGCTGTAATTCAACTATTATGGCAACATCATCGCAAACATCATCCTTCTCCACTGACGACTAAAAGCTGTAGCATTTTCTGACTAGATCTGTTAATTCATTAAAATAAAGGTATCTAAGGCCTGTATCATAAGTGACACATACATTCTGTCAATCATACTAGCCACACCCCCAGTGTAATCTCATTGGTTCCCACAGCTTTATATAGTTTGGCTGATCATGTCACATTGTGCATTTTCACTTCAATAACTACTGAGAAACTTGATGCTTTCAAATTGTAGATGCTTGATACATTTATGCTTGACATGTACAAGATTATAGTCAGTCACAAATTCTGAGTATGGGTCACCAGACTTGGCTGTATGTCACATCTCTTTTACACTTTCAAATGTTGTATGAATCAATCAGTCATTTATTCTGGAAGAATAGGGTTTAAACAAAAAAAAAAAAACAGAAGTGAAAGAAAGAATAAATACATTTCAGTTCTTATAACATTTGCTTTTGGAGACCTGACATCCAGCTGTTTCTTCTCATGAGAGAAAACTTAACACTACACTTACTCAGACACACACTTCCGATGCTGATTGATTATGTTGACTCTGATCTGTGCGTGGGTGTGTGTGTGTGTGTTGTGGGAGAGATAAACAAAAAAGGATATAATGAGTATTTTTCCTTCATGGATTGAGAATGTTGAAAGGGTAAGACACAGCCTCGTGAATTATTCAGAAGTCATAAGGACTCAAGACAAACCCCGCCCTCAGGTGGAAACCAAACTCATGAGTCAAATGTTCGTGATTGGAGAGCAAATCAACTGACCTCATCACTGACGTGTCATTCATCTCAATAGGAACCATAGTTTCTACCAAATAAATCATTAATTATGATACAAAACTAATAATAAAAATAATAATAATAAAACCAGAGAGAGCAAACACAGAACCCCCTAACAAACATAGAGAACACCCTAGCAACAAATGAAAGCACTCCATCAACCACCAAGACCACCCAAGCAGAAAACACCACAGCAATCACTGAGAACACCCTAGCAACCACCAAGACCACCATAGCAACATCCTTGCAACTGCCAAGGCTACCCTATCAACAGAACACCCTAGCAACCACCAAGACCACCCAAGCAGAAAACACCATAGCAATTACTGAGAACACCCTAGCAACCACCAAGACCACCCAAGCAGAAAACACCATAGCAATTACTGAGAACACCCTAGCAACCACAAGACCAACATAGAAACATCCTTGTAACTGCCAAGGCTACCCTATCAACCTACAGAACACTTTAGCAACCTCCACAAATACCCAAGAAACCACAGATCCCCCTAGCAACCACCAAGACAACCGGGGCAACCACAGATCACTCTAGCAAACACAGAGAACACCCTAACAACCACCAAGACTACCCTATCAACCTAGAAAACACTTTAGCAACCTCCACAAATACCCAAGAAACCACAGAACACCCTAGCAACCACCAAAACCACCGGGGCAACCACAGATCACTCTAGCAAACACAGAGAACACCCTAACAACCACCAAGACTAACCTAGCAACCTTAGAACACTAGCAACCACTACAACTACCCTAGCAACCACAGAACACTCTAGCAAACACAGATCCCCCTAGCAACCACAGAACACTCTAGCAAACACAGAACCCCCTAGCAACCACTACAACTACCCTAGCAACCACAGAACACTCTAGCAAACACAGAACCCGCTAGCAACCACTACAACTACCCTAGCAACCACAGAACACTCTAGCAAACACAGAACCCCCTAGCAACCACTACAACTACCCTAGCAACCACAGAACACACTAGCAAACACAGAAGCCCCTAGCAACCACTACAACTACCTTAGCAACCACAGAACACTTTAGCAAACACAGAACCCCCTAGCAACCACTACAACTACCCTAGCAACCACAGAACACTCTAGCAAACACAGAACCCCCTAGCAACCACTACAACTACCCTAGCAACCACAGAACACTCTAGCAAACACAGAACCCCCTAGCAACCACTACCACTACCCTAGCAACCACAGAACACTCTAGCAAACACAGAACCCCCTAGCAACCACTACAACTACCCTAGCAACCACAGAACACTCTAGCAAACACAGAACACTCTAGCAAACACAGAGAACACTCTAGCAACCTACAGAAACCTCCAGCAACAACTGAACACCCTGGCAAACACAGAAAACACCTTAGCAACCAACAAGACCACCCTAGAAACCACTATCAACACTGGAGCACCACAACAGCAACTTCTGCGCAAAAAAAACACTAATTTATTCATAAAAAAGTAAAATAATAGTTTCATATAAGGTCACAAGCAGCTCAACAAAATACAATATTAATGGTGCACGAAACGTTTTAATTCTAAAGCAATTGAAATTCAGCTTGTCTGTCCAGCTATACATACCATTAAAGCACACCTGAGCGCTGCTTTATGTTCTTAATTAAAGGTTCGTATCAGCTTTACATTCAACACAATGACCGAACACACACCAGGCCGCCATTCATTTATCGCAGAAATAATTACCTTTCCATATGAAAGAAACTGAGAAGCGGCCGACTATGGAAAGGTCCATCATGGTCGCCAAAGTGTGGATTATCTATCTGATAGTCATCCTCCAACAAAATCAATTACTGAGGAGCCACCGATTGAAAAGCACAAGCTGGCTGATCATTACCCGAGAACACATGATAGTCAATAGCACTTAGTCAGACCAGAATGGAAATGAACGATAAATGTGACGCGGATGCTAATCAGGCTACGAGTGTAGGGACAGAAGAAAATGTTTCTTTATGAAAATGTCAGAAGCAGATGGCTGGAAAACAATTTAGCCTTCAGAAAGGAAATCCATGTGACGTAATAAGTGAGACTCTTTTGTGTCTGACCGCAGGGTGAAACGCTCTTCTAGTGACACACGCTCGATTCATTCAGATGTGACTCACACACGCTGCATCTCTGAATGAATGGAGGATTTCTGCAGCATGAATGCTAGCACAGGTTACTCTGAACCATCGTGACATGTCAGTGTTTTATTAGCCATACGCACAATACGGTTCAACAACGACAGAACTGGAGGGAAAATATATATCGAAAATACAGCGCAGGGTTGGTGAGGTGATGGAAAACCTGGAAATATCAGGGGAAATATCTGAAAGGGTAAAAGTCATGGACTTTTCTATAATAAATGCACATTTTTCTGGTTATGCTGCACACGGAGGAGTGAAAGACAAACCTTTCTCTGATTCAAATCTGCTGCTGCTTTGTCTTTTTGGAACCAAATAGGCGCAATGGTTTAAATCTCTTGATTCCAAGGACTGGTACAAATGGAAATGTCTGCTTTTAAATCGCAGATGAGAAAATCTGCGATTTAAAAGCAGAGTAATTTAACAAGTAATCTAAATAAGTAACTAAATAAGTATTGGAACTATCATTTCAATGCACCCTTTTTATAAAATTATCAATTGCTTTCTTTCACAGGAATATTTATTTTTTATTTTTTGTATATACAGCTTGGGTTCCTCCTTCACTGTGCATCTGTGGGATTTTTTCACCTGCTTTATGGTGTGTCTGATCTCTTAGTAAAGTAACAGCTCTCCTCACACATCACTTCAGGAATCATTCACATCTGGAGCACAAATGGGGTGGAACTTCTTCCCATCATGGTTAACCATTTCTCATCTTCCTTTCATTTGATCATTTCTCCCAGTGTCCATCTGAATGATTGCTCGGTATTTTCTCAGGATATAACGTTAAAAAAATATAAATAAATGGTACTTGGTAGAATATAGCACCATGATACTCTTAAAGGAACCTTGAAGTACCACCTAAGTGAGCTATGAATTTTAGTAGCATGATTTATATCAAAGTACCATGATATTACCATCTGATATCATCACTGTTATAGTACAATGCTTCTTGGTACTTTTATTTTTAGTGCATATCCAAAAACCCAAAGCAGTACCATGGTAATTGTCCAAAAGCTGTGTCAAAGAAAGCCGTTCCTCAAATAGTGTGAAAAGGAGAATTGTAAGTGGATATAAATATACAATTTGGAAGCTTGTGTTTTAAAATCTAAGGGAAAGAAATACGGAAAACAGCTTATTGAAAAAAAAAATTGGCATTGATGGTTCCTTGAAGAGCCTTTAACAAAAAATGTTTTAAAGGGTTTTCACTGTAAAAAAATAAACCTGTTCATTGAAAGGTTCTTTGGAGGATCTTGTACAAAACCCGCTTTTGTAAGCTTTATTTTTAAGAGTGTAGGAGGGAAACTTTCCCTGGCTGATTCTGGAGACTGACAGGTTTGCTGTGAGCATCAGCGGTACCTGTTCGGAAACGTCCTCATTTCCTATCGGCGGCGTGTGGAGGCGAGGTGCTGCTCGCGCTTTCTTCAGCCGCTGCTCCTGTAAAGCGTGGATGTGAGAGATATGAATTGGTTTTAACACAGCCCCAGCTGAATACCTTTCATTCTGCGTGTGAACTTTCATGTGTTTTGGCTGCTGTTTTGT
Organism: Carassius auratus; assembly: GCF_003368295.1. NCBI lineage: Eukaryota > Metazoa > Chordata > Actinopteri > Cypriniformes > Cyprinidae > Carassius > Carassius auratus. Next base: position 10,340 of record NW_020529097.1, read on the forward strand.
GCTTGTCCTGAAGCCTGATGGATGGAGAGAGAGCCTGTTTTCTTTATCATTCATGAAACACCAACACACAAAGGCTTTCATCATCTCTCCAGCTGTCAGTGGAGGTGGAGTACTACAGGAGAAGAAACAGGCTTCCCACAGGTCATTGGCGTGAGTCAGTCGAGCTGTGAATGAACGACCTGTTAGAGGAGGCGGAAACAACCCGGCACAATCACGCTAAAAGACAAGAGCCTGAAATAACAGCCTAGACTGTGATCTTTGATTAAGCACTAAAGACATCAGGAGAAACGGGATTCTTACATTTTATGAAGGAAATATGAATGGAGTTGGATGCCAGTGTGCTGCTATAGATGCTAAAGTGCGCTCAAGGGTTTAGGCACATTGGTTGCTCTGTAGTTTCTGACTGGTCCGAATCCAAATAAGCAATCTTTTCAACCAGATTGCAGTTTTTAGCTATGAAACTGCAAAATCAGCCCACCTTCCCAATGACTTACTGTTGGGTCAGAAGTGCAGGATGATGTAACTGACAACAATCCTACATAACCCGCCCACAAAGTTACATGTTTTAAAAACACAAAAGCAATTTGTAATTCAGCATCCGTGAGCTCAAACTTGATATTTACGCCTATTTTGAAGTTACTGTACTCTACCTTTGCATTGTCTGCAGAAAGTGAGGTCACACCAAGGCAGAAGGCAGTAACTTCCACATTATCAGACTCAGATGATAGTGCATAAAACCCACATGCTATATGGTAGTGTTCATAGTGCATAGGGTATTTCACGTTATTTGGTAAACAACATGTCTCCAACATGAAATGAAGAACAAGCTTATAGTTTATGGAGGGACCAATCACAGGACATCCCATCAGTGCAGCTGTTCCCATGGCGATGAGGTCAGTGGATGGTGTGTGCTGTATGGCTGATGCTGTAAGTGTGCAGGGACAGGAAGTGTTCAGACTGTCAGAAACTGTGCCATTCTGATTTACCCATGTGAACGATGCCTCATTTATGACACAATATGAATGTATTCAGATGTTTGAAGAGATGAGGATAAAATCTCTTTATGTAGTAAAATTTTTAAACTACTTTTAATTTAATTCACAAAAAAATTAAGAATTTGTTTTGTATAAAAAAAATCATTTAAAAATGTTACAAATTTGAGAATGTCCTAAAGACAAAACTTTCTCAGGAATAAAAATATTCTTAACTGCTATTTGCTTCTGATTTTTATTAAAGTTATTTTGCATTCTCAAACCATTTCTTCAGAAGGTTTTTTCATAAGGTTGTTCTTTAAGAATAAAATGAACTGTCATTTTCTTCCCATACTTTCTAACTTAAAAAAAATCTATTTATACATTTAATATTTTTACTTTTCTTAATACTGTTCCAAATTCAAAACTTTTGTGTGCATGTATATATATATATATATATATATATATGAATGCTTTTTATGATGTTTTTTTCAGTTGCACTTAACAACATTCTCACAACCTTTTTAGAATTTATTTTAAGAAAAAAATTTTTGTACATTTTAAGAATATTTGAATTAATCTGGCCCCAGACGAGGACCTCCGTGCATCTTACAGCATCTTTTATCCACTCAGTGCTATTTTCAGAGAAATGTAACCCACTTCCATACTTCTCAGTTTTAGAGGAATATCTCTCTTCACTCATCCAAATAAAAATGACTCTCTTCACCACATCGAAGTCAGTGGCAGCATTTTGTTTCCAGCAAGCAGAGAATAATGTTGCATGATACAGTTCTGCGCTGAGAGTTCAGCTCAGGTCTTTAATAACGGATATCTTCATGTCTCAGATTGTAAAGTGAAGACTGGTGCTGTAAATCCGCATCTCAAATGAAATGCAGTGGCCTGTTTTATGCCTCGCTGATATCAAACCTGTTGGTTTCCCGCTCGGAAATGGAAACTTCCCCAGAGCTGTGATATCTGTGATGAAAAAAACACATGGCTCGGGTCACACACTTGTCTCAGATCGCAGGACTGAAGTGAAGCTAGCGCAGTGGACTGAATCAGGAACTGAGTTTGGATTAGCTGTGCTGAACGAGCCTGAGGAATTATGGGAACTGCTTGAGAAAAACCACAAGCAATACAAAACCACTTTCAACTCAGAGGACAATTCATTCGCAGTGAATACTGAACGAGATTAAAGTTTCTTGAAGTATTGTGATAACAGCAATACTGCTACTACTACTACTACTATTATTATTATTGATATACTGTATTATTCCCATAATGCAAGGGATCCCCAAAACATGATGATACCCTTTTGTAAAATATAAAAGCAACTATATTAAAACAGACAGACGGATGGATGGATGGATGGATAGATGCATTTATGTTTGAGGAAACATATTAAAAGTTTAAATCATTACATTTATTAAAAGACGACTGTCATCTATTGTACATCTTTTTTACCCAATATTAGATAAACATATTAAATTCGATTCAAATGTATTTGTATAAATCCATGTGCAAATCAGCGTATTGTTATAAAAGTAAATAATATGTAATTTATAATTATATTATATATTATAAGTAAAAAAGCCATAAAATAATATAAATATAATTGATGCATAAAAAAATAAACCATAAACAATAAAACATGATTCATTTTGTCATCTCAATTCAATGTATTGTAGAGCATATTAATAATAATTCATATTTTAATGCAATAAAACAACAAAATTATTGATAATCGATAAAATAACTAAAAAGAATAAAAAATGTAATAAAATAAAAACTTTTGCAAGAAAAAATTAAAGTACTGATTTAATTTTTTAAAGAAAGCTATAAGTATATTTAATTTTCTTCCTCTTACTGTTTAAAGACCTTTAATATTTTTTTTCGCAGATTCTTTTGTGTGTGTGTGTGTGTGTGTGTGTGTGTGTGTGTGTGTGTGTGGACCCCTCACCACCTTCTAATGGCCTCTAGTTTCAAAACCTCTACACAACTGAAGAAGAAAAGTTTCGTTTTGCACAGCTACTACTGCACAGAAAGCATATTGATATGATTAATACAGCATATGTATGCTAAGCGCATTAGTTTCACCTTGTTCTCATTAACACTTCACTTCAGTTCAGCAGATCTTCAGTTTGATTCTGTGCTCGTCTCTCGGCAGTTGCTGGAGCAGATGCTTGTCCTTTTCTACAGGAGCAATAACAACAGAAGTTACTCACACACACACACACACACACACACACTTCCAGACTTCCAAACTCAAGCTGTCACCAGTGACTTTCAGAGCAGCATTTTACCTGCAGACAGAAAGATCTTGTCCTTATTTAACACACAATCAAACAAATGTGTCTGTGTTCCTCGCAGTAGACTCACCAGGCATTAAAGATTGAACTAAAGAAATGTTTCTCTCCTTTTCCTTCAGGAATCATCTTACAAAAGACATTAGTATGCATCCCACCTCAACCAGGATTCAATTCAAACTCTGCTGATAGACTGACATACAACTAGGAGAAAAATACATAAATAGCTCTGGAAGTAAGAAATGAATGCATGTATGATGTAAATAAAGTGTGTTAATATGATCCAGATTTGGAAGCAATGTGTTTTAATAATACAGTTCATACAGTGATGTATCATCAACTTACACTAACATACATTGGCTTTTTCTATTTGTCAAAATGAAAAACAAAACAAAAAGCAATGAAGACCAGCTGTGACCCACACTTTTCAGCAGCATTCATATCTAAAATGTTTCTCAAATATTTTATCTGTAGGGATTTCAAAACTTTAATTTCTTTCTTTAATTAAGAGAGTTTTGTGCCTTGAACCAAACGTATCAGTTTGGAGATGAACCGTATTTATTACTAAATTTAATTTGAAGAAAACAAACTATTAGCAAATGCAATTTAAAAAGTAGATAGATAGATAGATAGATAGATACATAGATAGATAGATAGATAGATAACTAACTAAATTACTAGGTTTTTAAGTAGTTTCAAATATATATATATATATATATATATATATATATATATATATATATATATATATATATATATATATATATATATACAAATTTATATGAGTTTATTCTAAAAACAAGTACAAAAAATATATTTAAGAATATATAGAAAAGAAATTTGATTTTGTTTTAATCAAAGTCTTTTATTTTTGTAATTCTTTCAGAAAACATAATGTATCTTATTGCAATATAACAATATTACAAACTTTAATTTAAAAATAAATTATATATATACATATATTTAACATGAATTAAGTATTTTTTCCCCCTAAAATTAAGTGCTTTATACGTAAAACAATAATAAATAAAAAAAGTATCTGTCAATGAGGATTTTTTTGAAACCATTGACTGATGTCTATCAATTCATTTTAATATTTCTGACTTTATACCTTATGGCATTTTGCTCCGCAGGTAAATGCATCTAATGCATTTAATACAGTTTGAAAACAAGACAAAAATACAGAGAAAGAAAATAATTCTTCTGCAGCACACAGTTCATTAATTTCTCATCTGAATATTACACTCAAAAATAGCACTGCAAACTTCAAACGAACTGCTTGACTCCTAATATCAGGGTTCAACACTGAACTAATCGCAGCAATTTTCATGACATCTTATATTAAAAAGTTGTACATATTCTGCTGTGTGATCTGAATTAGTGATGAATGTAGAGCTGTCACACAGCAGCATAAGAGGGAAACTGAATCTGTCTGCAGACTCTGCAGTATAAAACCATGTGTGTTGATTCTCTGCTGATTTATGACTGTTGATTATAACTCTGTGCTACATCAACGTCTCAGCGCCGGACACATCAATAACTACTGACAAAATTCATCTTGCCAGATTAAAGTGACAGACGGTCGGTGGGGGGCGGCGTCCCACACGTACAGCCCAGCCTATCACAGACCTCATCTCATTATTCCCAAAAGCTTATTAAATATAAAACAGACAGCATTTATCATGGTGCACAGCTCCACAACAGGACGCATGCATCAGGAGAAATGTCAGCGAGAGGCTTTATTTACACTGTCTATACGCTGTCATGAATGTTTCCCACGCACCTCTGGCGTCCCGTGTGGAGACCGTCCACGGGAGCCGTCACGCCGAAAAATGAGCTGCCGGGAGAAAGTGCATGTAGCCGCTAAAACTAAAGACTTATTTACACTTTACAAAGGTCTTTGTTGTTGACAAAAAGATGGAAAAGTTTATTCTGGAGTCAAACTTCATTTAGACCAGAAACACAAACGCAAATAGGCATTGTATTGTAATACACCACAGTTTTCTAAATGTCTACACAATACGTGCTTAAATCAAGATACATTTACATGATATGTGAAATTACTTATGATAGTAAGTCTGTTTTTGTTTTTGTTTTTTACTTAAAACAAGAAAAAATTATCCCATTGGCAGACATTTGTTCTTGATTTAAAAATAAAATAAAAAAAATTTGGGGGGGGGGGGGGGGTCAATACTTTACATCCAAAGTCATTTTGCTTCTTAAGTGGGCCTACATGTATTTTGATTTAACAATTAGTTATTTTATGGATAAAAATAATAAATAAATAATAAATAAAATAAATAAATAAAATTAAATTAAAATAAATTAAAATAAACTACTACTGATTCAAAAAAAAAAAAAAAAAGCATTTTGGGAAATGATATGATCTTTCTCCCTGACACATTTTATAAATACGTCTGTGAAAATGCATATAAATAATGACATAAAAATGCATTAATATGTCATAATCATCATTTTAGAATATTACATAATAAATATTACACTTTATATTACACTACTAAATTACAGTACACTTCACATAGTTTATTATTACATAATAATAAAAACTAAATCTAACTAATTTTCTATTAAAAAATATCAGTTTCCAAAAATGAAAAGAAAAGAAAGAAAGAGAGACACAAATGTCAGGTATGGATGAGGATCCGTCTCTGATGTCCATTAATCCCACAGGATTCCATTCGGAGTGTTGCTGGATTCCGAGGCACATGTCGTCATCACTTGTTGTGAAGCATCATGAGAGTTGTCAATGGGATGTCGTCTGAGCAGATGCAACTGTGTAAGAAAAGCAAGTAAATAAATCATGAAAGCTTTTTGTGTGAAAGATCAACCACTGACCTCTGCTTTCTGTCCCAGAGTCTGGAGGGATGGGGGCAAATGACGCAGACAGCCCTGTCCACCATCTCCTTTGAGTGCTTTGTTAAAGTAAAGGCCAGGTCCCCCTCAAACCACCGGTTCAGCTCTTAAATATTAATACACCAAACCAGTCACTAATTAGCATCTGCAGTAAAACTGCATTTTGCCTGGCAGACTTTCTGTTATTGGTCTGACAAACACTTTTTGAATAAAACTACTACATTACTGTCAGAATCATATCTGTAGAAGTTTGAACTTCTAGTATTACATGCTTTTAAATTACCCAGTAAAGTCCCAGGCTAATGCTAACACTAGCTCCTGTATAGATTTAGGCTTAAGGTTCAGGCACTTATGAGACATTTCCACACAACACAATATATAAGGGAACCATACATCTTCCTTGATATCCTAGTCTATAGTACATTTCCCAAATAGCCATCCTCAATGGCAGAAATGCTGCCGGTTGCAGGGAAATTTTAGAGTGACACAACAATAATGTCATAACCTGTTCAGACCTTATGCTTTTGTGGAAATACCATGGTACATTGAAGGTATTAAATGGCAAAACCAAAGTGTCTGAAATATATATCATGGTACTATATGATCAACTTGTTAATTTACCAGGTACACTGTCCAAAAAAAAAAAAAAAAACCTACGACAAACACACACACACACACACACACACACACCTTGGAATACCACAGAAAGCTCCATATTAAAGTGTTTAGATATAAATTATTTACCATTTGGAATTAAATAAAAACATCCCAATTTGGAATCTGAAAGCTGGATTTTGAAATTAAATATGTCCAAATTTGGGATTTGAAAGTTATAATTTGGAACTAAATATATTCAATTTGGAATCTGAAAGTTGGAATTTGGAACTAAAAGCAGCCACAATTGGTATATGAGAGTTTGGGATCCGAATGTTGGTATTTGGAAATTAACAGTCCAATTTTGTCTTCATGAATTGGAGTTCAGGATTTAAAACATCTAAATCTGGAATTTGAAAGCTGGAATTTTGATTTATAAACAGCCTTATCTGGTATCTGAGAGTTGGGATTTGGAATTTAAAAAGTTCAAATTTGGGATCTGAGAGTAGAAATTTGGAATTAAAGACATCCAGATTTGGCATTTGAAAGTTGAAATTTGGAATTAAAAAAGTCCTAATTGCTTTATACAAATGCATGCTTCATACAAACCCACAAATCATATAAAAATCATCATTGCTTCATATCTACCTAACGCCATAATTTACCAACATGAAAACAGCAGAAATTACAGAGTAATCCATTTTTGTTTGTTTACAATATTTCCTCAGGTTGTCCTCATGCTGAACTCTGGTCAGATGAGGATTCAACCATTTAACCTCGTCTTCAAAACAAGAGAGACCTTTTCCACATTGACTTCTCTGAAATTGATTCTATTTAATGTACAGTAAGTCGACCCATGGCTCTGGCTGGGATTTGACTGACATGACCAGTTGTCGTGGTTACCTTGGGTTGCCACAGCAACTGGAGCACAGCGGTCAGAATGATGAAAATGGAAATTTTAGAGGTAAATTACTGTATTTTATTATTCATATTATACACAATATAAATATGTGGCCATAAATATAAAAAAAGAAAAAATATTTTTACATTTTCTGAAGAAAGTACAAATGTTTACAAGATTACAAGTCTGCTACATATGTGGACATACAGTGGAACGAAATGTTGTGTCTCACAGGACCACGGTGCTACATAGATACAGACACACAACGGTTTCGTTAAAACAGTATAAACCTATACACAACTAACCTACTGACAGATTTTGACTATAAATATACTATATATAAATGTTCACCTGTACATAAGCTAAAAAATACAGACTACACGAACACTTCACATAATACTGTACATATACACAACTAACCTACTGACAGATGTTGTTTAAAGGGCATTTCCAAGGCAAAGTCACAAAAAGACACCAACGAGTGTTAAACTGACCACTGTTGATTTAACTCTAGACAAAATGAAGTTTACACCAAAATGCTGAAATTATGTTGGAGGTTGTCAGGGTGTTCTTGGGAATTTCTACAATGTTACCAAGTCAAAGGACCTAAAACACATTATATTAAGTTCTAGGCTAATCTACACTTTATTAACATTATTGGGACACATTTTACAAGAAAAATAAAAATGTTTTCCTAGGTTTTTCTTTAAAAAATAATTGTGAAATTTACTAGCAGTTTCTAATTGAAAGCTGTTTTAATGCCTTTTTTTTCTTTTCTTTTTTTCTTTTTTTATAGTTTTTTGTGGTTTTCATAACAAATTCTACTGATGTTGAGAGACTTTAAATCAGAATATGATCGTAATCTTGAGATTTGGTTTAAATCAGACAGGATAACACTCTCATCCAGAGAACATATACAGCATGACCCTGTAAATATGAAGCATGAAAAGAGGATTTCTGCTGGAGTCACCTTGCTTAGAAAATGAACACACACACACACACACACACACACACTAGTGGACACAAAAGGTGTTAGAAGTGTGATCGTTTCCTGGGGGAAATAAGTATCTGTCTCATGCCCTTATTACATCCTACAGCCATGACACACACAAGAGCCATAACTCCCAAGACAACTTTCCCTGCCCTTGAGAAAGACCTGATACATGCATGCACACACACACACACACACACACACACACACACACTAAACTAACTACACAACCACCAAAGGGCATATTGGCCTGGCGTTACACTCACTGTCATTCAAACAGAGTTTATCACTATTCTTATTCTGATTCTTCCATGTTGACTTCCAAATAACAAGGTCTACAATGTTACCAAAGGGTTTTTTTTTTCAGTCTGACCTCAAAGAACAACAATTACATTTCCACAGATAAATCTTCATTCACTTTAGACAGCCCTCTATAATTTGGTGCTTTTAATGGACCCAGAAACCCAAACTATAATCTTAATACTCTATAAAGAATCATCAAGGATCTCCAAAGAACTATTGCAACACAACATATTCATAAAATGGTTTTTGATAAGAACCGATCAAAGACAAAACATTGCCATGTTTTCAATGTTTGTGGAAAATTTTGCTCAGAAAAATCCACATGCACAGGAAGCATTTCTCATAATTTATTAAAATTAAATTCAAAATTAAGCAATTACATTTCTAAAGTAAAACTAAAGAACATAGGGAAGTCTTAAATTAAAAAGACTAAAAAAAAAGAGTAATGTTATAATAAAATAAATATAATAAAAATTTTGTGAGGGGAGTAATGCCATACAATTCAGTATGTAAATAATATCATTATATAGTAAAATAATGTCCCTTAATGCAAAAGTTCATTTCTGTCACTATTGTGAACAGTTAAAAAATGTCAATACCATTTCACAATTGATTTGCTCTAACTGGAAGAAGTGCTGCATTGTGTCTAGAGCTGAAAAGAAACGCATCTCTCCTGCGCTCGCTCGCTCTGAATGAATGAATGTGTTTATGTGTGTTTATATGAGGCTTTGACTAAATGAATGTGCTAGAGACAGAGGGTTTCCCAACACATTTTTCATGCGGGTGATAACCTGTCAACGCTGGAAAGCTTTTCTGCCGTTTTGATTCATGCCTGGCATTCACTCAGCTGTCATTAGCAGCCAGCGCCTGTCTAAGAGAAATCACCAGCGAGCTGAAAGAGAACCGCTGCGTTTTACTGATGAGACAAAATTATAAGAACCAGTGTTATTCATGTCCTGACATGACATTACTGATAAGAATGAGTTAAAACCCCTGACGGAAGAGGAAGACTTTAAGACTTACTGTTTAATTAACTGATATAGCGTTTCTTTAAACTTTGGAGGCTTGTTGTGTGTTTGCCAGCCCTGAGCACGACACTCGGGTTCGGGAAGTACAAGTCTTATTCATTTTCTCCTTAGAGAAATAGATTTTTTGTGATAATGTATAAACCCTTTTGAACAGACCCACAATGAGCTCTGAGGCTGTTAAATGATGGTGTATACTTCTGTAAAGGCCAGGATTTTGTGTTTTTTAATATTTAATAGCCAAATGATTTACCCTTATAATAATGAAGACTGTAAGCAAATTGATACATTGTTAGCATATGGTAAAAAAAAAAAGAAAAAAAAAGTAATTTTGCATGGAAGAAAGTACGCTTACGGAGGCCAAAATAAGCCAATGTGGATGAAAACTTCATAATTTTATGATTTCAAATTAATTACTGTGCTTTAGAAAAAAAGTAAGCATGAATATAACCACCACTGGGGCATGAGCAGATTTGTTTTTACAAATTTTCTTAAATTTATTTTACAATAAAGAACCTACAAATTAACGAATTCACCAAAATAGTTACAAAGAGTGTTCGGATAACGCATTACAAGTAATGCAAGTTACATTACCAAATTACGTTTGTGAAAAATATCTTGTAAAGTAACGCATTACTTTTAAATTTACAACAAAATATTTAAATACAGCCCAGGTTACAAAAAGTAATGCATTATTTTCAATAAAAAGTAACCAAGTTACACAATTAATAACTTTTTATGGAGTAAGGCAATATTGTAATGCATTACTTTTAAAAGTAACATTCCTCAACAATGCCTGAAGATTGTGTTGGGCTAGACAGTATGTGAACCAGTGTTTAACAGAAAAATAATAATATGATCATAGTAGCTTGAAAAATTTATAGATGTTTCAATCGGGAAAATAAATGTACATGCCGCGCCCATTTTTACAACAAGAAAAAGGTGGATAATAAAGAAAATGGTGGTTAAATTAATTATTAATTTGGCATGCAACATGATAGATGGAAACGGTAATCCTAATAAACATATTTGAACAATCTTGGAGAGTCTGAAATAGATGTTGCTCAATCAGGACAGTCATTTATAGATCAGTGAAATCACCACTTTCAATATGAAGTAGCTAAAGCCTGTTTAAAACATCGGTAAATGATGCTAGTTGACATTGTGTGCTAATTAGCATATTTATGATATCACCACCACCCCTGCCCATCACATCTGTTTGCTTCTTTCATTCGGTACTCACATACTATATTTTATACAGCTGAATTCTCAATAAAGATGCTGTCATTTACATTTTTGCCATTTCTGTTTTCAGACAACTGAACAAGTGTGAAATAGTGACTAAAATGTGGCCCATTAAGATTACATGCTAACCAGCAGTCACTTCCAAGCTGCTGCTCAGCACTAAAGTCCCGATTTATAAATGCCACATCATCTGTCAAAATCACTACACGCACACAAACACACACACACACCGCACACACACACACACGTTTGTTTTTGTGAAAAGTGGGGACATCTCATAGGCTTAATGGTTTTTATTCTGTACAAACTTTATATTCTATGGCCCTACACCAACCCTACACCTAACCCTAACCCTCACAGGAAACTTTTTGCAGTTTTACTTTCTCAAAAAAAAAAAAAAAACATTCTGTATGATTTATAAGCGTTTAAAAAAAATGGGGACATGGGTTATGTCCTCATAAGTCACCCTCTCCTTGTAATACCTGTGTCATACCCATGTCATTATACAGAGTTGTGTCCTGATATATCCCTACAGTGATAAAAATCCACCCAGTCCTCATTTTTTAATCCCCTTTAAACCAAATCAGTCTCACAAGGCCTGCCGTTTTGATTCTTATGCAGTGTGACATCACATTGCGTGGGGCGGAGCCACAGGGGTTGATTGACAGTCTTGCATTGCTACATTTTACGCCCTCAGCTGTTGTACGCTGTCCTCTATTTTCTCAGCTCTCGAGCAGCTGTAACATCAACAATGTCTCGCAAGCAATCCATGTTTGGATTTAAGACTTAACGTAAGAGTCTTCATTTTCCCCCAACATCTGAGATACTGAGGACGCATTGGATTACTTTCATTTCCAAGGTAATGCACCTTAAAATATATCTAAATACGTGTATCACTCTAGACTCCTTATTGAATGTCATGTTGTTACAGTCCTTAGCATTTAATAGTATTTGTGTGCATACGTTAATTATATTTTTTAACTAATAAGCGTTACGCTTGTGGGATCAGTTCGGGCCATTCGTTGCGCGAGATTCGTTCGGTAGTGTGATCGCGCAGCTCAGTCAATTGTCTCAGTAACATTGTGCTGTTTCATCCCACTTTCAGTGCATTTGGCTTGCCATATGTAAGTCTGAACACCAGTTCTCTCACTCTGATTCAAGATTCAAGATTCAAGATTTTTATTCGTCACATACAAAATTATATATAGCATATATAACCAGCAGTGAAATGTGAGTCAGGTCCGCTCCATGGACAGTGCAATTATTAAAGAAAACAACACAGATGAAAATATACATAAATAAAGCTATGTAAGAATGAAATAAAAGTAAACAATAAAAATATAAGAATAAAATATAAAAAATTTATATTGTAGAATTAAATATAGAACGCAAAATAATGTGAATGAATGTAAACTGTAGTCTTAAATATTATTATTATTAAGATGTACAGGGGTGTACAATGTGCATATATGCATTTTACTGTAGTCTTAAATATTAAGATACCCAGGAATGTACAAGAAGCAAATGTGCAAAAAAGGGCGACACTGTCAGTGTGTCTATGTGACGTAGTGAATATAGTAAAAAGATAAAGTAAACATTAAGTGGAGGCATGAGGATGTTAAGAAGCTGGTTTAGAGTTTAAGAGCCTGATGGCCTGGGGGAAGAAACTCCTCCTGAGTCTTTTGGTTTTTGCCATCAGGCTATGGAAGCACTTACCAGATAGCAGCAAAGTGAAAATATGATTACTGGGGTGGATGGAGTCTTTGATGATTTTTGCAGCTCTATTTCTGCAGCGTTTGAGGTAGATGTCCTGCAGAGAGGGGAGAGCAGACCATGAAATGCGCTCAGCTAGGCGCACAACTCTCTGCAGGGCTTTGCAGTCTTGACTGGAGCTGTTCCCATACCAAACTGAGATACACTGAGTCAATGCACTTTCTATAGCCCCAGAATAGAAAGTTTTCAGGATTGCTGGTGAGACCCTGAATTTCCTCAGTTGTCGCAGATGGTACAGTCTTTGCCTGGCTTTATTAACCTGTGTTTGAATGTGAGTAGTCCAAGTCAGGTCCTCTGAGATGTTTACACCAAGGTACTTGAAGCTGCTCACCCTCTCCACAGGGGTCCCGCTGATCATAAGAGAAGCGTAGGGCCGCTGCTGTCTCTTTCTAAAGTCCACAATCAGTTCTTTAGTTTTGCTCACATTCAGAGAGAGACATTTGTCCTGGAACCATGATGTCAATTTCTCTACCTCATCCAAGTATGCGGTCTCATTATTGTTGTGAATGAGGCCCAGAACCACAGTATCATCAGCAAATTTGATTATAGGTGTGGAGCTGTGCAAAGACACGCAGTCATGTGTGTAGAGAGAGTAGAGCAGAGGACTCAGGACACAGCCCTGTGGGGCTCCTACATTCAGGGTGATGGAGCTGGAGGTGTACTGGCCTAGTTTCACTACTTGAGGTCTGCCGGTGAGGAAATCAAGGATCCAGTCGCAGAGTGAAGAATTCAGTCCGAGGTCTATGAGTTTGGAAGCTAGCTTTATGGGGACTATAGTATTAAAAGCTGAGCTATAGTCAATAAATAGCAGCCTTACATAGTTCCTGTTATTGCTGTCGATGTGTGTGAGAGAAGAGTGCAGGATGTGAGAGATGGCATCATCAGTGGATCTGTTTGGGCGATAAGCAAACTGAAGAGGGTCCAAAGTACCCGGGATGGAGGAGCAGATGACGTTTTTAACCAGTCCCTCAAAGACCTTCATGACTATTGAAGTGAGGGCAACTGGACGATAGTCATTCAGACAAGAGGGTTTATTGTTTTTAGGCAGAGGGATGATGACCGATTTTTTGAATGAGGTTCTAACCACCGATGTAGCAAGAGACTCGTTAAAGATGGATGTAAACAAACCAGCGAGCTGATCAGCGCAGGACCGCAGAACACGGCCAGAAATCCCATCAGGTCCAGCTGCTTTCCTTACATTCACTCGCTTTAGTGCCCTCCGAACCTCGTCCTCCGACACGGTGATCGCATGATGATTGCTGCTTCCTGACGCGCTGATCGGCAGACTCACACTGCTTCGATTGCTTTCAAAGCGGCCGTAGAAAGTGTTTAGCTCGTCAGCCAGCGACGGATCTGCTCTCACCTCTGCAGAGGATTTATTTCCAAAGTCACAGATGGTCCTTAGTCCTTGCCACATGCGTCGGGAGTCATTTAGCTGGAGTTTTCATTAATGTGTGATGTGACCTGTGTTAACGAGAACTCTGTTACATTGCTTCTACAGGCTGTTTATTGCTGTAGATATATATGCGATGCCCTCTTCTGGAGACAGGGCAGGATTATGCAGCTCATTTGCATTTAAAGCGATGCACTCCTAAACAGCTCTTTTTTAGACACATGCCAAAAATGACATTTTCCAGCTGTTATAATGAATGATCTGTTGGGTGTTTTGGGCTGAAACTACACATACATATTCTGGGGACATCCAAGACCAATTTTACATTTTGTAAAAGGTTCTTAAGTTTGTTTTGTTTTAGTTTTAAGACATTCAAGGTGGTTGCTAGTGTGTTTTTATGTGGCTACTTACAATTCCAAATCAAAGGTCTTAATTAGGGTCTGTAGATGTGGCTCGGGTCCCTCATTCAATGCCCTTTTTTCACCAGTTTTATCATCTACCAGGTGAAAATGGTGTGTCTGATCACGATTTGAGGAATCATTCATATCTGGAGCAAATGAAAGGAGTGATGTGGTTGTGTAAGTTTTAAACTTGCCTTTTCTTTCTCGGATGAGTCACCAATATCTGTTGAGTGAAGATTACTGCAACGTCAAGATGTTCTGTGTCCATAAACAGCGTAACATTCATCCACTGAAGGAAATATCCACCGTGTCCAGATCCTGTCACGCCTGTAGTTCTCGTTAACACAGGTCACATCACACATTAATGAAAACTCACACCAATTAACACGCAATTATCTCTCACCTTCAGCCACAAACAGACACCTCATCGCTAGCTGGATTTCATCTCTCTCAGGCTTTCAACAGATTCAGGTTATGTTTACGTTTTCTTCAGGTAAAGCTACAATACTACTTTAAAACTACTTTTAAGATAATCCATCCAAGCAACCTGATCTATAAAAGCACTGAACGTAAAGTATTAGTTCCCAGAGAAAATGTTTTATTTAGCCGTTGTGTCACTCATCTGTGAAATATAAAAGATTATGCTGAGTAGAAACATAAATTGACTCGGCCAAGTTCATAAGCAATGGATTCACGATCCAAGGTTTGCTGAGAAAATGCATGTTTAAATGACTTGACGTCATAACTGCTGGACATCAAAACTGACTCACAAGAACACACAAAAAGTCAACTAAAATAATCGAATATAACAATAAAATAATAACAAAATGAAGCACAATTAACAAATATCACGTGCAGCATATATAAACATTAAATTGAATAGAATGTGCAGCACTACAAAAAAAGCACACGGACAAAAGTTGAACAAATTACATCAAACACGTCAAATAAAAATAGACAGATCACAGATCAAACAAATTAGAATATAATAGTAAAAATAATAATAAAAAAATAAATAGACACAGATTACGTGAAGCACTAAAAATATTTAATTGACTCAAACAAACTTGACACATCGTGTACAGACAAAAAAAAAAGTATAACAAAATATATATAAAAGCTATGCATTTTTACATTTTCCCCTTTTTATGCTTTGTAAAACTGACATTTATCGATATAAAATCACAGACCATGCACTGGACAATTATTATGTTGTGTGATCTGAGATGTAAATATAGCGGCAGAAAACCTGCTGAACTGTAAGTGTGTGAGACTATGTGTGTGCCAAACTTACTCCTGGACTCCAACTCCCGAAATCTCACTCACTCACACACACACACACACTCACACTCACACACACTGGTGATGTATGCTGGGTGTATTTGGGCAGCAGCGGAGCAGAAACACCAGACTCTCTGCGGTCTCATCGGTGGTAAAATAATGAGCAGAGGCGAGCGGAGGAGCCATTACTGCGGCGCTCGTCTCTCTCCTCCACCCCAACACTGGTGCAGTCAGACCATTACAGCATCATGTCCCATTATAGAGAGAAAAACAAGAACATCCATCCACATGAAAGTACAAACATCCACCTGAGAGAGGCTGAACTACAGACGGGGCGCGAGAGTTAACTTCTACCTTTGTTTAATAGACTACCGAGTTTATATATCTGTTTTTATCATTATTACAGTTTGCAATGGGATTTCAGGCCAAAAGAGTGTGAAAATTTCAACTAGTTGTTGGTGGAGCCAACCAGAGATGCTTTAAGATCTTGCAGTTTCTAGTAAATCACCACTGTACGGGCAACTTTAGAAAGACAATTGTGCAAGTAAGTCAAAAATGAACCTGCTTATGATTGTCTTGCACATTACACACATTTACATTACACTTTCATTCTGGATTCACCTGCAGTGTGAGTGTGTTACACACTTCAGATTACACCTGCAGGATGAGATCACAGGTTAAATCACAAGAGAGTCACTGGTGTCCTGTTAACAGACAAAGACAGGAACACACTGCATCACCGAAAACACTCACAACCGTTTCCTCTTTCCTGAATCAATGAAGAGTTCATGAAGGCCGCGTCAGATCCAATACTTCACTGCATCAAACTGAGCGGATGCATTACACTCCAGAGAAACCTGTGGACGTTACAACACAGAAGAGCATTTACCCAAAGACCTGACTGGACACTGGAGAATAGATATCTTTTAATTTGGGGGAAAATATTTCTTGTTAGACTATTTGGAACTAATTGGGAGAATGACTGCATTTCACATGACAGGATATTTCGATTTATTTATAAAAGTTGGGAGGAAACTCAAAATAACATTGAGATATACAGTGGAGGCCAACATTATTACAACATTTCAGCAGCTACAAAATGGTTTTAAGTCAGTTATTTCTATCTTTTGTTGTAGTGTGTCAGTAGAAAATATCAGTTTACATTTTGCCATTAATTATAATAATTAATCCCATCATCATCATCAGTCTGTCTGGAATAAGAAACAGAACAAATTGAGACAGACTCAAGAACTCAGAAGAACTGCGGCAATGTCTCCAAAACTCTTCAAGAAGCACACCTGCAAAGCTATAGCATACTGTTAAAAGTTTTAGCACTTGTGTAAAAATGCTGTAAAACGAGGATTCTGTCAAAAAGAAAAAAGAAAAATCATAAATAGCTTTTTTTTTATTAATTAACCTCTATGAACTAAATTAAATCAACTTTTGGTGTGACTGTCCTTACGCTTGCACACCGTTTTTCAGGAAGCTTTGCAGGTTTTTAAAGAGACAGGACAACTTTTTAAATATTATAAACTTTCACAATCTCTTGCTGCTCTGCAAATTAGAGCCAAACTACTACCAATTAATTTGTTGCATGCTTCCTCAAGTCAAAAATGACGACAGAAGTAATGCATTTATTTATTGTATTTAAAATACACTCAATATAAATGAAAAACTCTCACTTTTTGACCCATATTTAAAAAAACAAACCTATGCATTATTTGGGTCATGTATATTTTAGTAGAAGCTGAGATTTCTGTTCCTGCTAATGCATACTGAAATTCAAAATATAAACATTTCTACAAATAATTCAGACATTGTTTTATTAGCATAGAGTAGAAAATGAGGGTAGCATCTTGTCTTAAAGGGTCACGTCATACATTATTCCCAGGTTCACACCACAGGAAAGAGAGAGAGAGAGAGAGAGAGAGAGAGAGAAGCAGCAGCATTTACATGCCATCTCTGTCTCTATCAATAGTATTCTTCATTCTGGGTTTCTGTCCCTGGCTCTCAGTCGACACACCTCAGCTCCCTCATTCCTTCTCTATATGGCTTGTTTACTAAAGCTAGGTGTTTTATTTCCCCTCAGGGAGTTCATAGACTCGCTGCTCCAGACCCCATGAAGACACAAAACATCATCAACTTTCTCTCGTTCTGTCTAGAACCCAGTGAGCTGAATGTAGACTAGATAAGTGGCAGTGTTTGGGGCACTACATGGGAAGCAAACGCACACATGACGCAACCGACACTCCGATGCTGACATGCTACTCTGATACCAACAAACACATACAGTGCAACTCAAAAGTTAGCGCTCAGAATGATTTTTTTGTTTGTTTGTAAGAAACAGATTCTTTTATTCAGTGAGGATGCATTACTGATTAAAAATGACATTAAATGCATATATAATGTTACAAAAAAAAAAAAAATGTTAAATAAACATTGCTATTTCAGACTTTCCATTTATCAAAGAATACTGAAAAATATAACGTATCATGGTTTCGACAAAAATATGAAGCTGCAGAACATGTTTCAACATTGATAATAATCAGAAATGTTTCATGAGCAACAAATCATATTATAATGATTTCTGAAAGATCATGTGACACTCAAGACTGGAGTAATGATGCTGGAAATACAACATTACATCACAAAAATAAATGACATGGTCCCACTTTATATTAGGTGGCCTTAACTACTATGTACTTACATAAAAAAATAAGTACAATGTACTTATTGTGTTCATATTGTATTGTAAAACACTTTTGCTGCTATTGAGGTGGGAAAGGGGTAAGGTTAGGGAGAGGGTTGGAGGCATGGGTAAGTTTAAGGGTGGGTTAAGGTGTAAAGTATGGGTCAATAGAGTAATTATAAATGTAATTACAGAAATTAAGTACAAATGTAATTACATGTTGTTGTTTTTTTAAATATAAGTACAATGTAAAAACATGTATGTACACAATAAGTACATTGTACTAAATTATTAATTAAAATGTAAGTACATAGTAGTTAAGGCCACTTAATATAAAGTGGGTCCCTGAAGGGAAGAGAATTCTAATGTATAATAATAATAATATAATTAATTTTATAGAATATTAGACCATTTCTAAAATTAGAACTATTTTATATATCACAGTGCATATTATATTAATTCTGGGATTATGGCTCCAATTAAAATTAGATGTTGACTTGGCAACTAACTGAAATAAGTCTTTTCATATTTTTTTGTAATATTTACAAAAACAATTACACACACACACACACACACACACACACACACATATATATATATATTTTTATATATATGTATGTATATATATATATATATATATATATATATATATATATATATATATATATATATATATATATACAAAAAATGTCAATGTGAAATTAAAGCTAGGTAGAAATAATAATTAAAAATAATAATAAACATTACAAAAATGTAAAATAAGTTAAAATGAAAATATAAAATAATATATTATATAATGATCAAAATGTAAACAAAAAAAATAAATTAAAAATAAAAGCAAATTCAAAATAATTTAATAAAAATAAAACCTATATAAATATTGCTATGTGGAGTTTATGTGTTTATACATGACTTATCTCTCATCTTCAGTGTAAATGTGATTTTAGTGCACATTTAATCACAATTTCTCAGGTGCAGGATCAAATTTGCATGCTGAACATAGGGTTTTATTCACATCACTTATTGGCAATTTTAATAGTTATGAATAATAATAAAAAAAATCTAATTGTGTTTCCACATTGTTTCGTATTAGTATTACTTTTGGCCAAAACTGCTTGATAAACTGAAAAGTTTGACTCAGAACACTTTTTAGTCAAAACTTCCCAATAAATGGCTCTGAGGAAATGTGAACAAACACACTTTAAAGGATGCGTCTTGCTTGTTTTGTTCTAATGCAATCTATTAGAAACATCCAACACCTAGGCAAAGAGAATCTGTTAAAAGTAAAAAGACAAGAAAAGAGAGACTTATGTGCAGCCGGACTGATTAAAAGTTTGGAAAGCGTTCGTTTAAACTCCCTCCGTGTAACACTGCCAGAAATCACACACGGCAGAATCCCGAACAACTTCCACAACCCACAAACGCACAGAATGTCACTCATTATCATTCAAAAGAAAACAATTACTGCGTCCGAGCGCCGTCTATTGTTCCCCACGTCAATCATTAAGGTGAGAATTAACGCTGCATTCCTCCTCAGATATCTTAATGAATGTGTTCTTCTCCTGACAGCTTGACAGACGTGTGTTTCTGTCATTCTCGTCTTCTCTTCACCAGCGGAAGGTGAAGATAAAGTTTCCTCTATCTGTGCCTGAGCAGAGACCGTCCGTCTCGGATAAGGACACATTTACTCTGGTTTTGTTGAAAAGCAGTCTATTCTTGAGTATTTACTTGTATTATTTTTTTCTCTCGATTGATTTGGCTCCCATTCCAATCGCACAACTGTTGGATTTAATTACCATTTTATATAAAACACATACAGGTAGCCTACATACCTGCTTTTTTATGGAAATTCAGTGTTTCTGCAATGAAAATAGGAAGAAGTACAAGCAACATCTTGTTTTATTAAAAGCACTCTCAGAAAAACAAAAAAAAAACAAAAAAAAGTGTGAATATATTTATCTGTACCTAAGCAGTACCCTCTACCTTATACCCCTTCAGGTTGCATGTGATATTATGCATGCTAAATCTTACCCTCAAGAAACTAATATGCACCTTGTAGGAGTAAATAAGATGCAAACCTGCACTTTTGAGGGTACGGCACCAATGTATTTATTTTTTCCTGACAGTTTACTAACTTCAAATCCAAGTGATCTGCCTACATAAACAGTAAGGCATCATAGACAGAGCTGGGTAGATCTGGATTACATAATCAGATTACCAAAAGTGAAGTACTTTTAATTTGATTATACTACATTTTAAAATACTTGTAATCAGACTAGTTTTTTTTTTTTTGCATTATTCATAATTTACTGATTTTCCTTAATTCTTTTCCTTTTCATCTTTTAAAATGTCCTTTCCGAAATAGCCTACCGCTTACATCGGTTCAGAAAGTCTTCCAGTTTTATGGACATTCGCACAAAAACCAGTCTCAAGTCCGGTGGCTGCAGAAAACTGATCGATTGTTGCTGTTAACAGCGTGATAAATTTATTAGATCAAACTTCATCAAAACGAAAAAAAAAAGTAGTCTAATTACATTACCTGAGTGAAATGGATTACTTTACTAACTATATTTTCTGTCATGTAATTTGGGATCAGTAATGGACTACAGTTTCCATGCAATCTACCCAGCGCAAGGAAACTCATTAGGTTTTGGAACAGAGATACATTTATATGGCTATGTTCAGAATAACTTATAGCCTAACATAATACTTATATTATTTCTGCAGGTAATAGTGTCTCCTTTGCACTATATGTGCTAGTTTTCAGTATGCATAAAACACTGATAATACTAAAAGTGCAATAACCTATAGGACAGATCAAACATGAAATACTGCATCCACATTGAAAATCACTCACCTTGCACTTAAATTTTGACTAATAAAGTGCCCTACTTTGACAAATGGATTGTGTATCATCACAGAGACCAACATTCATGTCATTGTGCACAAAATCACAAATAAAAATGCAAAAAAAAAAAAAAATAATAATAATCTGTGTATTCAGGCATACACAGCACAGTTTTCAGTAAATGTAGTATACCAATCCAGACACAGCCATTATTTTGCCACAGTGTTATGTCGGCAAGATCTTAAATCGCCTCATCGCCCAAAAATATTCGCAGACGCCCCTAAAACAAAACCACCCAAGGACATCGGAGCACGGCGTGATGGAGAGAGATAAAATCTTCATTTCTCCCCGGGGATAATAACCTCTATCGTGCACATTGGCTGAAATAAAAGCTGAGACACCAGCAAACCTCACTACCGCGGCTTTATGGATTCATATCGTTTAACTAAATTTGTTTCTCTGTTAGATTATGTGCGGCAGTTCCCATTTCCCGCCCGAGACTGTTTGTCCATTTTGGTGAGCATCCTGACCTCCTGTCTTGTCATACTAATGCGTACAAATGCAAACACTGACCGCCAGTGCAAACCTTGCTCAATGCGAATGGATTTGTAAGGATAACAATCTAATCTCTGAAATGGCCACGCATTTATTTGGACTGATTTAATTACCCGGTAGAAGGAACGGAGAGGGGTTTTTTTTAGCTACTGAAACACATTGGAAGAATGTGCCTAGGAAAGATGACTTTGCAAAATCTCATTTCGTCCTCACTGAGAAACCACGCAGCCCGAACGAGCAGAAAGCTGTTTCATTCAGTCTGAACAATAGACGAACAAACCGCTAACTCTGACAGACAAAACACTTTCCTTCGCCACAAATGTTCCCCCGGATAAAATGAGGACCCGGAGGACCGGAGAACACAGGCAAACAAAAGACACTGATTTGTGAGAGACTTCCCAAAAGTGAACCAGCAAACAAGACCGCAATCGGTTCATGTAAATTACAAAACAAAATGCAGAAAATTGAGCAGGGGTTTTGTCAATGTTAGGAGACCTTATTTGTTATTTCACTGGTGTCTGAGGGTGGAGATTGCTCTGCAGCTGAAGGCCACAAGTTCACTGCCTGACTCTAAACTATTCAAACTAAACTGAAGGAAAACAGCACAAATAATGATCGGTTCTCTGCTGGGATCGGTGCACATCCCCGTGTTTACTGAAACAGAGGTCGGTCTGAGAGCCAGAGGTTTCTTTTAGTTTGTGGAAAACAGTGAGGAATGACCTTGATGCTAAAACACTTTCTGTCTTTAGGATCTTTTGAGAAGTTGAGATCAGAAATGAGTAATAATGACAAATAAATAAAACAGAAATAGGTGTAGATAACTGAAGTACAAAATTCAAAAAACACCTGTTGAAAATTGTGCCAAAGTGATCTTTAACAGACATCTACGTGTGTTATCTGGGTTAGTATTAAATTAGTATATTATGTTATGTAATGTCCGTGTTATGTATTTTTTAAAAGGGTTTTTTAGTGTGTGGATGCACTGGAGAGTTTCACTCTTTTAGACAAAATAGTCTGCAAAAAGGATGTCCAACATGGCAGAAAATTACCAGTAGGCAACATTTTCAACATTTTATTCATCCCTACAAAAATGCCAGATTTAAAATACTGGTGAAGCACAAAATAATGGTACACTGGGCCTTATTTTTTACAAATTTTTCACTAATGCAGTGATGCATGGCCAGATGCTCTGGTGCCGCTCTGAAGAAACACAAGAGACGTAAATGCTGCCAATTATTAGCCACAGTAAAAAGTTTTGTAACTGGGAGAGATGAGGGAGTCACAATGCTGTTAGTACTGAAGCTAACCAATGTGCTACGATTAGTCAAACACCGACGCGATGCATTATTGAAGAGTTTAAAATCAACACTGCTGTTTCTGAGTAGCACTGCTGCTGTGAAGGGCAGTGAGAGATCGACAATAGCGGGATATCATCGATTCTGACAAATCAATGTCATTGAAACTCAAGCTGTTTTACTGTTAGCACTCAGCTCCGAGAATATTGCCAGTTTCATAAAAACGAACCTTTGCCACACATACGCACACACTTTATCATTGGCATGGAGCCGCGGAAAGTCATAATTTTCATAATAAAATTGAACATTGACCTTTCTCACCCACACAAGCTCATTTGAGCGCCATTATGAGACGCTTTTTATTAACCTTCCACTCGCTTTTCTATCATTATCTCCATCTTTTCTTGCACCTCTTGAAACCACGTTATCAGACTTTACAATTCAACAATTCTGCAGCTATTAAGATATACACATTTTCGTTATTCGAAGTTAAATTCTAATATTTTTACCAACTGTAGGAATTGGCCTTCTCAAAGGGAATAAAATGTGTAATCCTGTCTTGTTGGAGTTCAGAGGAAAAACGTGAAGACAGAGAGAGAAAGTAACACAAGTTGTTTGCTAAAGGCTAGTTATCACTCATTTTCAAAGTGAGAAACTGAAGCAATACGGATCACGTCCTCCAATTCATACGGGTCATCAGACTGCGACAAATGACGAAAATCAATGATACTCACACCACATAAACAACTTTGCTTTTTGGTATTAGTAGTTGAATGAAACTCTTACAGTACATCTAGTGCAATAGTACTAGCGACTGACTTGGCAAATTCCACTAATTAAGCTAAGATAACTGACTTGCAAGAGTATGACTTCAATTGGACGCAAGAAAAGAGTGTAATTGCCAATGCTTAATTAAAGCACGGCACATAGTATGTTTTCCATCATGAGGGTTGAGGGTTTAAAAGTCTGGATTTCTTGCGCTCTCTGTTTAACAAAACGGTGGGCTTGAAAGCAATTATTTCAGAGAGACCGAGAGGAACGTGTCTCAGTGGAGCCCTGAAACGCTGATGAAGCAAACCAGTGAGAGAGAACCAATATAAAACACGGCTCTCTCGGTAACGAGCGGAGGATTAGCCAAAGTTTCTGAGCCTGGAAAAGATTGTTTCAATTAGAGATCTACAGCTTGAGATGGTTTAATGGCAGTCCATGATCAACACGGCAGAACATTGACTTTAGACCTGTGTAAAAACACAACGAGTAAAGTATCTATATTACTGTATAAACAGTGGTATGTGAGATTCAGATCAGTGCATCTCAAATTAGTGCATAGAGAACAGGATTTCAAAAGTGCAAAGATATTTGCACTTGCATGCTTATACCAAAGTGAAATAAAACAAGCAAAAAGGGAGGCTTGACAGTCTTAGCTGGTCTCCTAACTTGGCCAAGCTTTTCTTTTTTTTTTAGTTGGTTTAGTTGGTCAGCAAAGTGTCTAAAACCCCTCTAAAATTCAACAGACTGGACAATTATGGCATATTTAGTCTCAGTTTTTAGCAGAATAGTAAAGAATAATAATAAAAAAAAAAAAATAAAAAAAAACGGGTACTAAAAAGTATGTACTTCTCCATCTCCAGGCAGTGAAGTACATACTTTCAGTGAGTCAACGTATGTAAATAGTGCTGCAGACTCCCAATTCTTTACTTTGCAGTCCTTTTCATAGCTTTTCCAAAAGACGAGTCCACTGGTGATGAGCAAATGTTTTGCTTTGAGTTATTTTCTCTTGAAACCTGCAGGGATCCACGGTTCAGTTCAGAGCCAGTGCTCTTTAGGGAATCATGGACGCACTGCATGTATTGACTGTTCTCTCTAGGCAGTCTGGGACTTTAAAAATAGTTTCATGAAAAAGATTCTAACTAGATCTTTTAATACGCGTCCCTGTCTGACGTCTGGGGTTTAAATTAGGGATTGATTCTGCTGCTGACGTGTAAGTTCAGAGATACACTCTATATAAGTATGCAAATGTAGAAATACAAATATTTGGTTAATGCACTGCAAGCATGTATCCCTGCTGGACCTATATTAACATGTTTTTGTGTTGCTGGGTTGGTATCAAACCTCAGTACTCAAGGGAGCAGCAGAGTACATTCAAGTGTCTAAAGTGTTTTTATTCAGGTAGCTTTTATAAACAGCAGCGTTGTGGCATTTAATTTCGAACTGAGAATGCCTTTTACAATCCAACTCAACTGCTGAATTTGAATTGAATTTGTACTGAGGTTGCAAACATTGTACAGGGATGCAGAATTGCAATTCCAATTTGAAAGCAAGGAACAAACAAGTCAAAGAGTTTAAAGAAATTAATGTAACTAATTTTAAAGAAAGAAAAGCAAACTTAGTCTTTTTTTAAAGCCTTGCATTTTTTGTTGTCCTTACAGATAGAACAGCTGTGATAGATTGATAGAGACGGTGGCTGATAGATAGATAGCGACAGAAAAAAATGGCTAGAGATTATAATAGACACAATTAGTGCTGTCAAACGATTAATCTCATCCAAAATAAAGGTTTTGGTTTACATAACGTGTGCATTGTGTAAATTTATTATTTATATAAATTCACATGCATGTTAAGAAAAATATGCTAAGTTTATACATTTAAAATATTTATATATAATATCAGTTATATTAATATAAATATATACACGGAAATATTTTCAAAATATATAATGTATGCATATTTATGTGCATAACAAATATACACTGTATACACACATATTTCGCATGCAGTTAATCATTTGACAGTACTGGCTAGCTAGATATAATGAATGATAAAAAAGCAGACAGATAGATAGCCTTTACGTTCACATAATAGTGTAGAGTGTGTTTTGGATCAGAGACTCTGAGCCTCATTGCTGGCTGTTCAGGGCAGACACATCAAGCACATCCTAAGCTCTTTCTCAGCTGTCAGTTTTTCTGTCTGGAGATGCAGGTCATTTCTGCACTGAGACTTCGAGCAGATCCAAACGCTGTGATCCGGAGCAGAACGGGCAGCATTTCACATGCAGCACCAACAGGACATCTGGTCTCGACTCGTTCCCCAGAGATGAGGTTTGCTTCTCGACAGTCTGCTAATACAAACCTGCCTGCTGCGGGAACAGTGGAGCCAACCACCAACCATACTGAATACTAATGTCTACCACTATGCCGCCTGTAACGCAATGCATGCCGGAGTTAAGACACCTGCAGCTTTAAACCTCTGAGAAGGCCATTTTCACGTAGTTGCTGAGCTATCAAAGACCTGCCTGCATTGGCATCACTCTCTCTCTCTCTCTCTTCTGTGATGAATCTCTTTTCTCAAGGAACAAGACATGAGATACCAGCGAGCAGAGGTGTGACGTGTCTCCAGTTTGAGGCTGATCAGTATCTGACGGGCAGGTCATGTAGTTTTGGAGTCTACCAGCAATTACCGGCCTGTCCAGGTGAGCTGAAGTGCTGTGGAATTAGGCGATGATCTCCGGTGTAATCACACTCGCAAGTCTGTCCACATCAGTGCCCACTCAAGTGCACGCTGAGGGGGAGAGACAGAACCGAGGTGAGCAGAAAACGTCTGACAGGTCTTAGAAGAACTCTATAATCACCTGAAGTATGAAACAAATTTCACACAATGGAGTCAATTGGGTAAGCCCCAGACTCTTTTACCTGCCTGCCTGAATGCTTGTGTAACTCAAAGTAAAGCAAATCACACATGAAATTGCTTTAACATCTCAGCTGTTTCTCCTATTACTTTTAAAAATAAAGATTCCAAAAGTGGAGCTTTCATAACAATGCCACAGAAGAACCATTTTTGGTTTCCAGAAAAATCTTTGAGTAAATAATTATTTAGAGAGGAATGGTTTCTTAACACTAGCACTACCGGAATTCTATAACTACTAGAACTGCCAATAGCGGTCATTTTGACTGTACATACCAGACAGCAGTGAATGTCATTTTTGTCATGTTATATTTACTTCAAAGCTTCTATGGTCATGTTTTATGAAAAATATGGGTTAATTTAAGCATACATAATATAATATGTATAATTTGAACTGTCAAGAGACCAAGAGACATCGCTCTCTGCTCTTCCATCAGACTCTGCATCATCAATGTTCTCAAGCAAGGATAAAACCTCAGTGACAGTCATTTTCTTTCTTGTTGCCATTTTGACGGTAAAGCTAAGTTTTACCTTAGCAAAAGCACACAAAACTGCCAGAGAAAGGTTGCTAGGCAACAGCTACGCACATCTTTAATGGCGGGAAAAAGCGCTGAGGAGATACAACGCCTGTAATATGTGCGGTCAAATTGACCGCTATGGCCATTCAAGGTAGAAATACTCAGAACTCTTTTGTGTTTTGTAATTTTAATAAAATAACAATGTTAAAATAAAATTTACATTAATTTAAGAAAAGTCATGGAACTGTAGTTATATGGGTTTTATTTCAACAAAGTTATTACATTGCAAATCTTTAAAACGGTCAAAATGACTGCCTTGGTAGTTCTAGTGTTAAAGAACATTGGTAAAACTTTAGTAAGGGACCAATTCTCACTATTAACATGCCTATTATTAACATATTGACTCTTTATTAGAACTTCTAAAGCACACATTCTACATGACCATATTCATCTCTAATCTTACTCAATACCTAAACCTAACAACTAACCAGCAAATTTGCAGTTTAATGAGGCAAAAGTCATACTTAATGTTATTTTTTTAATAGAGAAAATTGGACCTTAAAATAGAGTGTGGTCAGAACATTTTAATAATTTAAAGAACCTCATTAGTTCCCTAAAACTATTATACCTCTATAAAGAATGGAAAGTGTTAAATGTTCTCCATGGAACCATCAATGCCAATAAAGATCCATTATCCATTATTAACCCTCTTATTAAGAAACCACAACTAGATCCTAATGAACTGGCAAATTATAGGCCCATTTCAAATCTTCCATTTATGTCAAGTTTTATGGAGAGAAAAATCAGTCATCATTTACTCACCTTCACATTGTTCCAAACCTGTATGATGCACTTTATTTTTTTTCCATCTAATGCAATTTTGAAAAATATTTATGCATCTCTTTTCCATGTGATCACATTTCATGATCAAAAAAGGACTAGTGCTGTGTTTAATTCCACATCTTCTGAAGCCATTAGATGGTCCAGTGTAAGGAACTGACTGAAACTTAAATTATTATTGACTCTCAAATAAAAAAATTAATCGAATGTGTGACATCGGTAACATCAAATGTTGTTGGTCCTCAAAGATCTCATGATTAAACATCATGATGTCAAAAAAGTGACTGCATAAACTGGAGTTTTAAAAGAGATCTCAAAGTCTCACACTGTGCTCAGTTTCGCAAAGATGACAAAAATATAATCAAAGTTATACTGAGAAGACCATCTGAGCTATGGGTGAGCAACCATTGAGGAATTGCATTCTCCGCTGTAGAACACTATACAGGTGCATCTCAATAAATTAGAATGTCGTGGAAAATGTAATTCCAGTAATTCAACACAAATTGTGAAACTTGTGTATTAAATAAATTCAGTGCACACAGACATAATAGATGTAGTTTAAGTCTTTGGTTCTTTCAACCGTGATGATTTTTCCTTCCACTGAACCTTCTGTTAACATGCTTGGATACAGCACTCTGTGAACAGCAAGCTTCTTTGGCAATTAATGTTTGTAGGTTACCCTCCTTGTGAAGGGTGTCAATGATTGTCTTCTGGACAACTGTGAGAAGAGCAGTCTTCCTCATGATTGTGTAGACTTGTGAACCAAACTGACAGACCATTTTGAAGGCTCAGGAAACCTTTGCAGGTATTTTGAGTTGATTATCTGATTGACATCGTCATATTCTAATTTGCTGAGAAAGTGAATTGGTGGGTTTTTGTTAAATGTGAGCCAAAATCATCACCATTAAAAGAACCAAAGACTTAAACTACTTCAGTCTGTGTGCATTTAATTTATTTAATAATTTTCATAATTTGAGTTGAATTACAGAAATAAATGAACTTTTCCACAACATTAACAAGATCTCAAACTGTGCTCAGATTAGCCAGTCTACAATTAAAACTCAAAAGGTCTCAAAATAGGACCTCAGATTTTGTTCCCAAGATCAAAAGGTCGTAGCTGCTCCACATAAATTTAACATTTCTGTGTTTTACTGTATATGACAACAACTAACTCAATGAGATCTCAGTTTCTCTGAAGGAAACTTCAAATAAATCTGAGACAAAGTTGATATTTGATAGCTTTGAAACAAAACATAACCGAACTCCATTCAGTCTAATGAGTGATGAAAGAGCAAAATCTGAGCAGAGGATAGCGGAGCTTCATAAAGGATCCCTTCAGGGGCCAAACCCATTTCCACAAATATCTACTGTAAAGAGAGATGCTGAGAAAACACACCTGCTTAAAAAAAAAAAAAAGAGCTGCATCACAGCAGGGGATACATGCATATGCTTTTATATGAACAACACACAGCTCACTCAAGGGACTTAGATGATGGGGTTGTGTCCCCCTGTAAAATAAATAAAATACAAAAATCACAGCACAACACAACACTTCCTGGATGAAAGAAGACACAACATAAAATGTGGAAGAACTGCAGCTGGACATACTGAACCTGAATGTCTGTGGAGCTAAAAAGAGCAAAAGCACGGATATTTTTAACTAAATACATCACTGTTGTGTTGAAACTAAACACGGATATCTCTTTTCACACAAAATGGTGTGCTGAAGTCAGAGAGGTTCCTGATATGAGATCAGCAGGTTTAGAGGGACACTGTGGAGCCTATTTTTCTGGCCCAGAACTGGATTTTCTTCAGGATGAAACCTGAGATTTTTTTTCCAGGGAGACTGTCTCTATAAATAAAAGCATCTGTTACACTTACCAGAAGAGATGAATGTTCTTATGGACCACAGTGACATCTGTCCTGTTAGCAGAGTCAGTTCACAGGGAAAGAGTGCTCGTCTTAAACAAGTCACCAACTATTTTTTAAACCTTCACAGGATGTAATACTATTGGTCCAGTCGGCTTTTAAGTTATTAGACTACATCATGTATAAACAACGACCTGACCTCTTCATTTTCATTAAGTATTTAGTTCGTCAATAATTGCTTCTTCATTCTTTCAGTGGGAAACAGTCAGTGTAATTCCTGACGAAAGATCGGCCTCCAGTGGTGGACAACAGAAATACATCCAGACAATTGACTATGAAAAAAAAAAAAAATAGCAAAATGAGGCTGTGAGCTCAGAGTGAAGAATATGTACCTGGAGAATGAGTAAGGAATAAACGCAGAGGTTAATAATAAAACGTAGAGAAAAAAAAGATAGAGAAAGATTACCATAAAGCTTTCACTCTTATTCTAAAAAGTGATTTCAAACAAGATATTATTGGAATCATTTCCAGAGCATTTCTTTCCCAGCTTTGAAACGATCATAACATTTGCCGCCAATCGAACATCTTTTTTAAAAGCGCGGGCTTAACGTAATCAAACCGTTGGCGAGGACAGCGCCTTTCCAACGGAAGACCGAGGGGTTTAATTGGGACCTAGGTATACATTATACGTTATTCATTTAACCAATTTTAAAGTTAAACTTAAAAAAATGTAAAGCTATTAAAATCTGTAAATTTCACAAAATATTTGCAATAATAATGAAATACATTAACAGAAATCCAGGGTAGCCTATCTGTGTTCATCATAAGTTCATCAGTCTACTAGTAGACCCATCACAAAAAGTACTATTTAGGCAATTTTATCTAAATGAATTAAGACCCGTTAGTACAAAAATAATGACTGTGGGGGGGAAAAAAACGTTTTTTTTTTTTAGTTTTTTTTGTTTTTTTAAACCATGTGATGATTTTTTTTTTATTCTTCAGTTGATGGAACGTTTTCCTTTTTGGTTTGAATGGGCCTCCAATCTGTACAAAAATATTTGGTTTCTGAAGCTTTTAACTTGCCAAATAGTCTTGCCCCACATGGACGCCACAGTCTAGATAACCTAATGTAGACAGAACTTGTTTTGAATCCATAACATTCCTGTCAGAATTCAAACTAAAATAGCTAAGAGAATATTTGATAGATTTGTTCACAAGAATGAGTTTGTACATGGAGTCCAAAATACATTTTTTTTAAAATGAACAACACCAGATCGCCTCAGAGAGTGCTAGCATTAGTCTTTCATAAGCGATTTTCTTTTTCAATAAAATAAACTTTTTTGTTTAATTCAAATCTATCAGATGCTTGATATATGTAGATAATTCCCACTGTAATTATATTCACAGCAAACCACACTTTATTTGAACGCTATGATGAATATTTGATCAAAACCGCTCCGCGAGCGTAGCAGCGAACAGCAGGATGCAGTGCCATCGACAAGATCAGAAACATTCCGGTTCTGTGTAATAAATTGATACCAGTGTCAGACAGATGCCACAGACATCGTTTAATTTTTCATGTCTCTGAGCTATATCACATCAGTTTATTTTTCAGAGGCGAAATTTGATTAGATGTCAAGATGGTGTTCGACATGTACACAAACGGCAAAGCAAACATCTTTTCCCATTGGGAAACACTTAATGACAGAGTAACCATCAGACCCAGAGACGTGACGTTAAATCAAAGGCTTTGTTAGCTGACTGCACAATCTACTTCAGCGACAGCTTCATCAGTTCCCATTGAAGAAAAAAATGATGCCGTCTTCGTCTCGGTTACAATTAAACAAAAGCATAAGGCCTAGCATCTGTCTCAGAGGTTTCTGCTCTCATTAATTTATCGATTAACATTATTTAAAACATAATTTTATAACTTACTCTGCCTTTGAAATGACTTTTGGCTGATGTTATCAATTCATAATACATAGTTTTTATGCACTGTGAATTGAGTGGATGGTGAAAAGCATCATCCCGACCTAATTTTTGAACTTGTTACATCATCTAAGTAAAAATGCATTGCAAAAACTATTGCATGTGGTGAAAGAGAACATCTTTACTCTGATGATACGTTCATTCATTTTGTATGAATTTTCTACAACTGACAGCACTTTTTTTCTCTCCTCAGCCTTCCTTTCTTAGTCGTTTTAAACTTGAAACATCAGTTGTGTCATGTTTAATACATAATTTTAAATTTTCTATAAATAAGTGGTCTGTAGCTTCATTCGCAGTTATTTCTACAACTAATATATCCTGGTACATAAGCAAGTCACATGCCCAACTTAAATTTAATACGCTTTTATGTAAAACCAAACAGTATGCATTATAAATACATTAAAAAATATATTTTTATGCAATATTTCAAATGCAGATACATTGTATAGTTATAATAAAATATATATTCTATATTTAGTCTAAAAATCCTTTATATACAGTATACACATTATGCAAGTAATTATATATTTTTTTTCTTCTGAAGATAACGTAGTGTTTGCACAGGCAGTGCTAACAAAATTGGGCAATGGGCAAAATAATTACAATAATGACAAACAGTTATCCAAGTTTATGTTTATTTCCTTAAAATAATTAGAAAAGCCTAATTTGATCAGCCATTTCATAAAATAAAATAGAATTAAATATTTCATTCAGAAATCTAGCACTTTTCACACACCACTGCACTCAGTTTACTCACAAAAATAACCCCAAAAAACTACTTGATTCAAACTAAACTGAAAAGCTGCGTCACTCCCAAATTAAAATTCCAAACCTAACATCTTCCTTCAGTTCTGAAATGTTTCTGTTTCAGGTTTAAAGAGCCTGGAGGGCTGAACTTATCATAGCAAACGTTCAAAGGTTTAAGGTAGTGTACTTTCCCACTATCACTTCAGTCAAACCTGCAGTTTTAATCAAATCGATCGCAGCGGGACTGACTCCAGATCTGATCCCAGCCAGGAACCAATATGCTGTATTTCAGATTTGGCTTGAATCTCAGATTCATCTCCAGCTGCTTTAATCTCATCTTTTCCAGTTAGACTCTGCAGACTTCAACCCAACATGAACCTTGTGATGTACATTTTAAGATCATATTGGTTCAGTTTTTCCCAAGCCTGCCTTCTGATTGGTTGGGCTGGTCTAACCTTCACCCTGATTGGTTCCCGTCAGTTCGTCTTAAGTCGTTTGATGACTGTTTCCTGGTTGAGGTCATCTTGCTCTCTCTTGGCACCTTTGCTCGTCTCATCAGGTTGTCGGCTTGTTCCAGACTCTCCATTAGATGGAGGCTCAGCGGTCTTCTTCATCTCTCTCCTTTCTCTCCTCTCCTCCATCTCTTCAATCTCCTCTGCAAACAATGCCTTCAGAGGCCGAATGAGCCGTGGAAGCATCGGGAAATCTCCAAATCGGATCTGTAAGCACAAGAAAATAGCATATCAAACTTCACATTTGATTATGGATGCATAAAGAACTTCTGAACGATGAAAGTGAGGTGAGAACGAAAAAGAAATAAAGGGAAGGACTAAAGGAGATGGCATTAAGTAAGAAATGTTGTAAGAATGTAATTTAGGAAATAAGGAATTAAATAACGGATGGAAATGAGAAACATAAGGAAGTATGAAAGGAAGGACAGCAGGAGCAAAGCATGTAAGTCATTAAGGAAGTAACTAAGAAAGGAAGAGATGAGGAAAATAACTAAGGGTGGAACGATAAGCATGGAAGGATATAAGTATTAGAGGAAGCAATTGAGAAAAGAAGGATGCAAGGAAGGAAACAACTAGGGATGGAAGTAAGGAGGAACATTTCAAAGGAAGGAAAAAGGGATGGAAGTATTTCAGGAAGTAACGAAGGAAGTTAAAAGGATGGAAGGAAGGATGGATGGAGGTAAATAAAGAAATAAAGGAGGAAGAAAGCAAGAAAGGATATAAGTAATGGAGGAAGTAATAGAAAAAAATGACACAAGGAAGGAAGGAAATAAGGAGGAAAATAACTAAGGAAATAGGGAAGAAATGAAAGATGGATGGAAGTACTGCAGGAAGTAAATAAGGAAGGTAAGAAGTATGCAAGTAAAAAAGGAAATAACTAAGGATAAAAGCAAAGGAGGATGACAAGTAATGAGTTACTGAGAACAAGCAAGGAAGGAAATAACTAAGGATGGATGTATGGAGGAGTATAGGAAGATATAAAGGATGGTTGGATGGAAGTAGTATAGGAAGTAATTAAGGAAAAACATTAAGGATATATATTTTTTAAGGTGTCCTTGTTACACATTTTACATGTACTTACTATTTAAAAATAATAAAATATGCATAATTACATGCAAATAACCCAAACCCTAATCCTAACCATATAATGAGTACACTTAGTTATTTATTTTTTACTGTAACAAGGACACCTTAAAATAAAGTGTAACCGAAAGTAAATAGGGAAATACCTAAGGAATGAATTAAGGCAGTGTGGAAAGATGCAAGTAATAAAGAAACTGAAGAAGTACATACGAAAGGATGCAATTTTTATTTAAGATAGAAAGAATTAGTTGTGAGTTTTGTGTGAGAACATCCTCACCCTCATGTGGTCGAAGGAGATCCCCACTTTGCCGTTGAAGTCGTCACTGAAGAGAGGGATCTTGGCGTACCTCTGACTGAAGTGGTTCAACACAATGAACTCCGCGTTCATCTTCATCCCAACGCCGATAGCCTGAGACGTGGTGCTGGAAAGAGTTTCAGATACAAACAAATCACTGACAATCACAATCCAAACCCTAAACCTGAGGCTGAACATCTGGGAATGCTGTGTTGCAGTATTAATCTGTTTTCCTCAACCATTTCTCATGTTCGAGGGCTGAAGTAGGATCTGTTTTCTACAAAGCCTACAACACAGACCCTGTACATTTGTGAATTTCAGCTGATAAAGCTAAACCGACCCTTCAGCAATCTGGAAGACGCTCTCCACACTCTCAGGCAATCAATTCCTCGCTGAAACCCAAATGAATCCCCCACAAAATCTCCAATCGATTTCGCTCAGAAGCTCTCAGCGTTATTCAGCTCTTAAATTGGAAAGAGCCGCAGTGTGAGACACAGAGCAGTTCATTCATGGACCCGGCGCTTGAGAACTCCAGCAGACGACAAGGAACCCAATCAATGCTCATCTGAGAGGAGAATCCCACAACTTCAAGAGAGACCCGCTAGAAATGAGTCCTCTATCAGGAAGCACATTATCCACTGGGAAAGCTGACCACTTTCAATGCAGATTTTCTCCCTCTGCCTGCAATTGAGGGAGATTTTTTAGCTCATCTTCTTGATTCATCTTCTTGTTTGTTTTGTTAGTTCGTAAATAGCCAATACAATCTCTTCACTCAAGACATGAGCTGTCCGATAAGAGCTGCTGATTAACTATTGCATGATTTATGGAGGAGAACTCATGCTGAAATGCATTCATTGCATTAGATATTGATGGAAATTGTGCCACAATTAATTACTTATTTTATTTTATATGTGAATTAGAGCTCAAAATTTCAAGGGTGGTAGGAGTTTTTTTTGTTTTTTTTTACAATACAATTTAATTTGATAAAAATACAATAAAAATATCTACTGTGAAATATTATTACAGTTCAGAGGAACTGCTTTCTACTTGAATATATTTTAAGCTATATTTATTTTATTTTAGAATATATTTTATTTTATTTTAATGCAATTTATTCCTTTTAACAATTTAAATTTGCCTCATTTTTTAAAGTTTGCACTATTAAATACTGTGAAGCTGCTTTTAAACAATCTGTATTGTATAAAGCACTGCATAAATAAAGGCCACTTGACAAACACTACAAGAAAACTTCATTAAAACACTTTATTGACCCTGTGTTCATGTACCTGTGTCTCTTCTCACATGCTTCTTCTTCCATCCCGTCCTCCAGTGTGGCTTCATGAATCAAAAGTGTTGCATTCTTGCCTGAGAGCAAACCAAGAGATGAATTAAACTCTCCCCACCACACACACACACACACACACACACACACAGATAAATTACAGCTGACATGCTGTTCCCTCTTTCCCCCTATTGTAAAACACACACCAGTGCACACTCGTTTTCTAGAAATCCATCACCAGAACTGAGACAACAAAGGCCTTTCCTAATGAGACGAGCGGACCGAACCATCTCCGGATTCAGGAGGGGAGCTCGGTTCAGGCTGAATGCCCTCCATCACCGCCGGACTCCCTCAGGAGCCATTAAAGAGGTTTCTGTGACTAGGAGAACAGCAATGGAGTGATCGATTACGTTGCTGATAAAGACGGGAAGCAGCATTTAAACGCAGGCTTCGTTCGTATCGATCCGCGAGTCACTATAGAGATTCAGGAGCAATTACAGACTCTCTCTTTCCTGCTGGACTGATGGGCCTTTAATGACCAGCTTCTGAATATTTTGAGGCAAAAATCTCTGTGGAAATAGACAATGTTTGGTTTGTCCGAAAGTTCAGACTGAAAATATGCAACTATAAATCTTACAACAAGGAAAAAAATTGTGCATCTTGAATGAATCAGTGAGAGTTTGAGAGTGTTTGTGCTGACTTATCCTGTCAAGAGCATTTGCTGGCTCCCATTTCACCTCAGAATCAATAGCGAGAGATTTAGATAGGTCAAGTGCAAAGATCGCAAGTGTAGCTATTCGGACAAGGCAAAAATCTCATTCAATTCACTGCAAAATAATGAGAAATTATTTAGGTAACGTTCTCAAGTAAAGCCCTATTGGTTAACATTGATTAATGTTTTGACTAACAATGAGTGAAACATTGAATTTAGAGTATTTTTTTGTGTTATTTGAGTATCACTAAGACACATTTACAGATTTTATTAATATTGTAAACTGATTATTTTTTGTTGCATTTGTCCGTTTTTATATTTTATTTCAGATCAAATTGTTAATTCATGTTAATTTAGGATTAATTAAAATGAACAGATACGACTTTTGATTTCAACGGCATATTACTGAATGTCAATAGAATATTAGTAAATGCTGAAAGTAATCAATTAAAAAAAGATCGATAAATGCTTTAGAGGTATTTTTATTTACAATTCACAATAACTAATGTAGTTAAGTAATGTTAGCCATTTCCTAATTTAAAAAGTGTAACAGCTTTTATTAAAATATATATTTTGGCTATAATTTCATGAATCATCAATGAGGAAAATAAAATTAACATTTATTAACTCAAACGTTAAAGCATCAGTGCATATGTTTTAAAAACTATAACATTTGAAAGGCAACTTTTAGCCAGTTTTACCTTTTCAACTATGTACAGTACACGTGTCCAAATGCACGAGTGGTCATTGTGTGTGTGTGTGTGTGTGTTTTACCCATATTAACGACAGCATCGCAGGGCATGGTGTCTCCAGAGAACACGAGCTGCCATCCAGACTGATGCATCAAGCTGCAGGCGAACGCGTTCTTACAATGACGAACATAACACGTCTGAAACTACACAATCACGACAGAACAAGAGGTTTCAGAAGCTGTAGATCACAACACGCTCATGCACTCTTCCTTCAGTACGGACAGACAGTAATCTGAAGGGCATGCTATCAGATATTTAAAGATTTACGTATAATACTTTGTTTTTAAATATAACAGGAACAAAAACAAAAAATGTATTGCTTCTCTGAGTGAATATGGCAATTGATATTTGATTAAAGTACTTTTGATTAAACATTACATTGGTGCATATAAATAAATGATAAAATATCAAATCCAGCTACTTTTTTGTGTTACTTTTTGCATTAAACATTTTGCAATTCACATGTTTGGCTGGAAGCCTGGTTGATAAAATAAAATAAATACTTTCAGAGCAATAGATATCATGATATATACTGGATGATAGCCAAAAGAATACACATACATATACATATATGTGTGTGTGTGTGTGTGTATAAAATGGCACAGTCCATACAGACCTTGACCAGGTCATTCTTCTTCAGCACAGCCTGAATGAAAGATTTGGTCTTGACTTTGGGGATCTCTGCGCCATCACACAAATACTTTGATGGGATAATACTGGAACGATTACAAACAAATGTTAAAAGTGTCTAGGACCAACTTCATTTACTTTCAGTTGTAAGAATTCTATGTTCTCACACAATGCTAGAAAATAAAGATAAAGATAGAAGGTAATTTTTCTCTCGTACTTGATGTGGCTGAGGATCTGTTGGCAGTGATCGTGATACTGGTTCAACCACGTCATGATCTGCACAGGAGCGATCAGGTACACAGGACTGAACGCTTTACCTAGACTGTTCTGCATCACACAAGACGCAATGATCAGTGAAATAATTCATACGCATGATCAAGAAATAATGAAACGTATATGCAAATAGATGTATGCATACCAGAGCTCGCTCTCGCTCCAATAATAACTGAATCAAACCCTGTGTGAACAACAAAACATACAGCAATCAACAGTCAGCAGAGCAAGAAATAACACTCTAGATTATTATTTAATAGTAGTACTTATTATAAAACGAGTAGCTCTGGTCCTTGATTCTGATTCGCTGAGATGTTCAAAGCTGTTGTAAATTACTCTCCAAACATACACCTTTGTTTACTTCTGTGTGTTGCTCGGCAAACAATTTATTAGAACCGCAACCGTTTCTGAGGAACTACATTGTTTGGAGGAAGAATAATGGTTTTATTATCATTACACTTTATTTTCTCGGTTTTATTTTGTGAAACCTAACCGCGTCATGACTCATGCCTAACGCCCCTTAGCTTTTACAAAGTCACTGTAAACCACAGCATCTTGCGGCTTAATGCATTATTAATGATTTTTCACACAGCGCTATGATTCAGACTGGTTGATTCTGTGATTATGTATTTTAGCATAATGACACTAAACTTTATTTGGGATAATGTATAGTCACATAATCTGGTTTACTGCATGTATAATGACCTCATTGCACATTATCTTGTCAGGCGTGTTTGTGAGGCTCCTACCGTGTGATGATCTGCGTGGAGGTGTGACACAAAGACAGTAGAGAGTCTGGAGAGGATCTCGTCCACGTCATCGCCGTAATGACGACACAACTGACCAAACGTTCCCTCGCCACAATCCAGCAGCAGCGACTGAGATGAGCTGAGGAGCAGAGACATGTTTAGGCATACTTCACTCATTATAGGGATGTAACGATTCACGGTTTGACCATAAATCATGATACAGTTCCCCACGGTCAGGATTACCGTTTCATATTTTAATTATCATTAAACCATATTACTGCGATTTGAACAACTGAGGATTAATAAATTCTGTCCATATTACACAGAGTACTACGTTTTGTGTGAAAACCGGGTCGGAAAAGCTGTGAGATTTTAAAAGGGCGCTAAGGGAATTATACAAATGAATGAAATTCTGCTGATCCATAAGCGCCACCTTGTGGCTTTACAGAGAGTTACGTTTACATGCAGCCCGAGTGCAGTATTTTGTCTGGGCAAGAAATGGACCAAACTTGCATGCCCTGGTGTACATTTTGACTGGTTGATGAAAAACAAGCTTTCTACACATTTTAACAATTCAAATAACGTATCTTTAAGGAGCAGATCAAATACACAATTTATTAAATCAATTATCATTTTGACTGCCATTTTTGATTTTTTTTATTACCTGATGTTCACTAAAGTTCCACTGACGTTTCTGATCTTCATTGGCAGAGACGAGCCGGTGCCCAAAAACACAATCTCAGGAAACTTCTCACCTTTACCAAATAAAGAACAACAAATTAAAAACATCATAAACACCTAAAAATACAGAAGAAACTCAGCCCACGCACCCTCTGTGAGAGCTCAGATATTTTATAGTTCATCTAGACAGTTGGTGGTCCTTTATTATGATCATTTTCCAGACTTTAGAAACACATATCCTTCAATCGGAGGCATCTAGGACATATACAGTACAGAGTGAAAGTGAGAAGTGAAGAAAGTTTCACTCTGAGGAAATTAAATGTCAGACTGTGGACGTGTTCTTGTCTTTCTGCTCTTCTAATTCGATACTTTCATCCCATCCATCCCTCTCTCTCTCTCTCTCTGTCTCTGATTCGGTAGAAAGCTCACCAGACGAGGAGACGGACGGAGCCGTCTGGAACTTCCTGCATTCCTCCACTTCCTCTAAAAACTTTGGCACTTCGGCTGCTTCCTTCACAAACTCCTCATAGTCGCAGGACGGGATGGCATCTCTACACACACACACACACACACACACACACACAGACACACACACACACGCGAAAAGTTCCTCAAATAAGATCAAGTCTGGCATTTCTAAGAACTTTCTAAGAACTAGTTTGTTGAAGCTGTACAAAAAAAATCAAACTCACAATTTTTGTTTAAAGCTGTTAGCTTACACAACAAGCTTGTGTGTTTCAGTTTATAGAGGGCCACAACAAAACTGTCAAGTAATATTGGACTTCTACATAGCGTCTGTTGACCTGAACTGACCTTTGCCACTCCAGTCTGGGCCGAAGCTGAAACTTCATCAGACACTCGGCTCTGACGTTAGGAACACGGAGAGAAGCTGGAGGCTCCTACAACAACAACAAACACCATGAGGAATAAATCCTTCCTTACAGATTTATTTTACTTTAATTAAACTAGAAATAATACATATGTATGTATGTATGTATGTGTATATATATATATAGAGAGAGAGAGAGAGAGAGAGAGAGAACTAGAAGAAAATATATTTATTTTTTGTAATTTAATAAAAAAAGTATATTAAGAATAATCATAAAAAATACATGATATATTAAATAAGAGACCATTTAATATTACATTAAAAATAAATAGTATATTAATTTAGCAGAGTTCAGTTTATTTATTAAATCAATAAAATAAATTACAAAACAAAAATAATAAAATTTGAAAATAATGTAAAAAAAAAAAATCTAAATCAAACTTATCTGTAACAGAGACTGTCATATTAAATACAGTTTTACAAATGCATTAAATATGAAATTAAATTAGAAATTATTAAATGAACAAAATGGGAAAAAAATATTAAATTACATTAAAAATTTTGAAAAAAAATTGAAAAAACAAACAAAATTGTATTAATAAATGTATTCAAATACATGAGAATAAAATGACAAATAATAAATAAAATTGATAAGTTTCTTCTGGAAATAACTAAAAGCTACATTTTAAAAGTTAAATGAAAATGTGATAAAATAATAATAACAACAATAAATGAAATTAATAAATCAGAAACCACACACTAAAAAAAAAAAAAATAGCTAGG
Source organism: Carassius auratus (assembly GCF_003368295.1). Lineage (NCBI taxonomy): Eukaryota > Metazoa > Chordata > Actinopteri > Cypriniformes > Cyprinidae > Carassius > Carassius auratus. The sequence continues at coordinate 52,010 of NW_020529097.1, forward strand.
TCTAACTTTAACTGTAACAGACACTATTTCATATTAAATTAGCCTACAGTATGGAATTAAATGAGTGAGACTGTACTAGTTAAAGACACTTTAAATGAATAAAAGTGGCACGAGTTAGTGAGTGAGAGGTGCTGTACTTTAGTCTTGTAGAGTTTGAGCAGAGGGAAGATCTCAGGATGGATGAGGTTGAGCTGCGTCTGGAGTTTGTGACTGCGGGTGTTGTGTGGTGTGAACGTCTGCTCGTTCATCACCAGATGCTCAGTGCTGCTGGGAAACCTGAGACACGACAGATGCATCACACACACACACAGCTCACGATCAGATCTGAGTGTGAGATCGCTGTTCTCCAGCTGTACCTCTCCATCCAGCTCTTGTACTCGTCCGTGTCCAGCACAGACTCCGGCGTCATGTGAACCACGAGAGCCGCACAATCCTCCGCTCCGCCCGTCTGATACCTGCACACATCACAACAGGAGATGTGTAGAGAGAGAAAACAGGCCTCGTCTCTCTACGGGACACACCTGCTCACCTTCGGAAGACGTGATTGGTGCAGAGCGGCCATATGAAGTCCTCTGACGGACAGTCGACGACTATGAAAACAGGCCCGGGATCAGCCGGAGTGCACAGCTCCTCGGGTCGGATCTGAAACACACGCTGCACGGTGAGCTGGGAAACCGGCAGATCTTACACTCTTCAAACTATAAAATCACCTCTTTTCCATCGTGCGTCACAGTTTTTCCAGCTTTCAGAGCTTCGATGATGGGCCCGATGGCTGCTGTTCCTCTGCAGATGACGCAGAAACAGAAGTGATGCTCTAAAGCGTGTGTTTGTGTGTTATAGGTCAGTCCTGAAACCATCAGATATCAGACACTTACACCGGCAGGCCCATCTCTTTAGCTTTCAGTGCCATGAAGTTCCCTTTCTTTGAGTGCAACTGAAGGAATATTAGAAAGAAAGGATGGTTTTGAGCACCGTGTATGATCTTAAAAGGTGAAAAGACACATTTATGCTCATGTGTTCAGAGAAATGGGTCACATTCAGATCATTTCTGCTCACCTTACACACGTAAGCCACCACGAGAGACGAATCTCTAGTAATCTTTTCTCTGCCTTCTGTGGAGAGGAAAAAATATATATATAAATCAGTTCTGCCTCTTCTTCTCTTAAAGTGCAAAAACATGAAACATGTAAATACTAACGTTTTGTAAAAATCAGATGTTTGTTAAAAGGTTTGCTGAAATGTAGACAAATTTCTTTTTTTTTTATATAAATGAAATATGAAGTTAAAATGCATTTTTTATTATTTAACTCAATTTGTATCAATATATATAGTTCAAATGCAATACAAATTATTTTTATTTTATTATTATTAAATTGATCAACACAAACCACGCATTTCAAATGTTGTAGTACATTTTTTAAATATATATATATATAATTTTAATAAGACAAAATATGAAAGCATAATATAATGGACAAAATAAAAAATCATACTGAAAAAAAAAAACAATGTAATTCAAATGCAACATTTATTATTATTATTTTACCTTTTCACAAAATGTGAAAATATAATGGACTAAATTAACATTACATTTTTCTTTTTATTAATTATAACAAAATGATTTGATTTATTATCATTATAACATTATTTCATAGTAAAACAAATAAAATAAGTAATAAATATATTTGAATAAAACATACATTAAATAAGTGTAAAATTGTTCACATTTCCCCTTTAAAGGACACAGTTAGTGATTTCAGTCCATCTCTTTGGTCATATAGACCCAGCAGTGTCGTGTGTGTGTGTGTGTGTGTGTGTGTGTGTGTGTGTGTGTGACGTCTGGCCTGGACTGGCTGATCTTCTGCTGGCGGTGTGACCCTGACTCTCCTCCAGATCGTCCTGTGTCCTGAGCGCCCTCTTCTGACGGCTGTTAGGACTGCTGCTGTGTCCAGAGCCTGGAGAACATCCGCCGGCCTCCGCCGTACGCTCAGCTGCTTTAAACATTCACAGTCGAGAGCAGTGTACAAACAACACACACACACACACACACACACAAAGCACACATTCTCAAAACAAATACACTTTACATCCTTTATGTCAACATTTTTAAACGTTCATGGTGGAAAACAGGGAAAAAACGAGGTGACACTCACAGAAGAGAGGAATTTGACTGACGGTCATCGTGTCGTCTTTATATTGAGCTTCTGTGTACGGTCTGACAGCTGCAGACAGAAACAAATCAATCAATCCGTCTTATTTTAGTATTAGTGATACACTATTAGAGCATTTATATATGAACCATGACAGCTTTTATTTTTATAGTTTCACTTTTCATTTTAGTTTAATTTAAATAAGTTTGTCCTTTTTATTATGTACTCTTTTTTATTATGTACTCTTTCTGTTTTCAATATAAGTTTATTTTAAATTGACTTGAGTTAAATTTAAGTTCAGTTAAGTTACGGTACGTTATATTAAGTTAAGCTGAGTTGCCTTTAAACTGAGAAAAGTTCATTTAAACTAGGTTTCAAAGTAGTTAAATTTAGTCAAGTTCAGTTAAGTTTCATTTAAATGGAGTTGTTTATGACGAGTTGGGCTGAGCTGAATTTAAGTACGTTTACTTTATCTTATTTAATTTGAGTTGAGCTAAGATCAATTTAAATTGAGTTCATTTTAGTCAAGTTCAGTTAAGTTTCATGTAAAGTAAGTATAATTTAAATTAAGTTGAGATATGTTTATGATGAGTTGAGCTGATTTTAAGTAAGTTTAATTTAGCTTAAGTTTAGTTAAGTTGAGCTGAGATAAATTTAAATTGAGTTCATTTTAGTCAAGTTCAGTTTAGCTTAGTTTATTTCATTTAAACCAAATTAAGTTTAATTTAAACGGATTTGAATTGTTTCATTTAAAATCAGTTAATTTTAGTCAAGTTCAGTTAAGTTTCATTTAAAATTAAGTTTAATTTAAGTTGAGTTGAGATGTTTATGAAGAGTTGAGCTGATTTTAAGTAAGTTTAATTTAGCTTATTTAAGTTTAGTCGAGCAGAGCCGAGTTAAGTTACATTAAGTTGAGTTAAGGTTTAATGTTATTTTAAGTTTGCTTAGTTTACGTTTTTCATCTGATATATGGCATCTTATTTATTTCAGATTTATGGCAATAAACAAAAATGATTTATAATAGATTTAGTTGTTGTTTTAGTAAACAGTAATAGCACTGGCTGTAATCCATATGAGAGGATAATGGTGGGCTTTACCAAGTTCAATATCTTCCAGCTGTCCTGAAAACACTCGAATGGCTTGTAAATATTTATCCTAAAACAACAAAAGAAATATACAATAGTCAAAGATTTCGGAGAGTTTTTTGTGGTGAGAAAGACACAAAGATCTGCATTGAATGCAGTGTAGTGTTGACAGACAGTACCAGCTGTGGGGGTCCTGACAGGACACACTGAGGGACTCCAGTGTCTTTGAGGGTCAGGATCATGCCTGCACACACAAAACACAGAAGGAAGCCGTCACACAGTGAACCGAGCAAACACACACAGTCTCTAATCATGGGAGGAAACATGGATTGTGAACAGCTGCAAATCAGACAGAAAGGTTTTCAATCAGCTACATAAACAGCAATGAAAGAGGCATTACTTGTACAGAAAAAGCTTCAGATGCAACAGAATAAAGTCCCAGTCTGACCTGATAAACCGCCGACCGTCTCCCAGCTCATCCTGGTGAGGAAGATGTTGTCCAAGCGTGCAATTTTTAATCTGCACTCAAACAGAAACACTTTACAATCTGCACACACAGTTGACCAAACGCTGGTTTTGCTCTCTGATCAGATCTTTAGAAGAGGTCAAGGAGAGAAACAGTGATAGTTTATCTCTTACTTGTGTTCCTGCATCAGTCTCTGTGTTCCTTCACCACAGTTAAACAGATACCTGCATATGAAAGACATGCTTTATTAATAACACCGTGGAATCACTTACATTAACAAACATTATATACTGCTTAGACAGTCAGTGGTTCATGCATATTAAGAAAGGACTGTAATCAAATAAATAAATGTATATATTCATTAAGCAGATGCTTTTAGCAAAGACAGATAAATGAGTCAAGAGTTTCATGTTTTGTTTTTTTTTATAAAATACATAGTAGGTGATTTTATAAATTCAAATAAAGTTAAATAATAATCAAATAACTTTATGATATATCATTTACAGCTACTAGCTATCACTTAGCTTCTGTTAAAACCTTTAAAATCATTCCTTAACTTAAATACTCACATTTTTATAAGTTTAGCAGTAAATTCTTTCGAAGTATCATTGTACATTTCATGTTCATAAGTTTGATTTATTTTTATGAAAGTATATAAACTGTATATTTGATGTAACGTTAATAATGCATGTTTATAAAAGTACTGATTTGCTAATAAGCATTACATAATGTGATCATGTTTGCTCTATTATTAATTTTATACAGCATAATAACTATTATTATTAATTATTATTAAGCATTTAATGTTCTATATCTCTTTATTTATTAGTAACATTGGATTATCAATTTCCTTAATTTATGTATTCATTAATTATACACCAAATATTATACATACTACATAGATGTTCAGTGATTACATAATAAATACATAATATATACGCAGTAAACACACATGTATTATGTGAACAAAAACTTCTATCTTGGATGTGATTAATCGTTTGACAGCATTATCAATCATCTATTTGTAAATGCATGCAATGCATACTTTATATATATATTTTACTGGTTTGTAAGCATTGCATAAAGTGATAGTTTCTTAATGTTATTAGTCTTATCACGAAAAATTACCCACATTTGTATAATATTTATTATCATTAAGTAATTAAAATTATAATTTGTTTAAATAAGTTGACATGTCATTGAACTCTACACAACTTTCCATACTTTACTCAACGTCAACTAAGCATGCATTAAACCTGGTGAAGGCTGTTCTAAAGTGTGCTATTTGACGGATGTGAGAGGATCAGCGCGCACCTGTTATACTCGGAGAAGACATACAGCGATGCTCCGTTGTCTCGGCTCCCGGCGCCCAGCGCCTGTACATAGACGGTGGAGGGCCCGTGCAGCTCGCCCTGCCTGCGGCTCTCCTTCAGCTTCACATGGCGCAGGGGGTCTCTGACAGGTCTGCTCTTCCTGGAGGATTGAGTCTGCATCAGTCTGACGGATCCCTGCAGCGCAGGCTCTTCACACACTCCCAGCGCTCTGAGTGCAGACAGACGCGCGAGCATAATCCACGCTCATCAGAGCGATAAACACAAATATCACAGCCGATGTGCTGCTCGTTTGTGTACAGGACAGCAGTTTGGAGGACTCACATGTGTGTTGATGCTGGACGCGCTTCCGACGCGTGGTGATGACGCTTGACGCACGTAGAAATAGAACTCGCTAGAATGGCGCATACATATTTACAATTTAGAGCTAATCTAAATAACGTACGTGTATGGTTGTATGTGTCTAAAATGTCTTAAATAGGCGTAGAATCCCTGAAAGGTAGTCAGAGATTATAATTCTTCTATTTTAACTCTTCACTGCGTATTTTTAATTAAATGTCTATTAAAGTTCACCAGTTTGATTGTTCAGATGTGAAACCAGCAATCCGAAATGATTTCAATTCGATGCAAACGTGACTTGTTATATATATAATAAACAATTAAAACAATGTTCATATTTAAATAAATACAAATTATAATCATATATTGAATAATATATATTACATTACAAATCTAAAAAAGAGATTTAAAATATAATACTGAAGAATCAAATGATAAAACAAACTTACATTGTAAATCACTCATTAATATTTAAAAACATCAGTGCAGTAAATAAACAACATATAGAGTCATTATGCAAAATATTAAATTATTTGATAAGATTGGCTACATTCTACAAAGCACCAAACACAGAGTCGTTTCCATATTCCTCAGTTTTATTTATATTATCAGCACATAGTCGTTGTACAGTGAGGATTACAGAAACCCCGGCCACCTCTGCATCATCATTCACCTTTACATACAAAACACGTTTAATATCACATACACGAAGAGGAGGGACGAGACACGAGCAGATTTCCAGTACGTCGAAGGCTTTCCGAATCAAATATTCCACAACTGATTTCAGAAGTATAAATACAATTCCAGGCTTATTTATTATTTTAAACTGATGTGAAACCAGCAATCCGAAATGATTTCAATTCGATGCAAACATGACTTGCGGTTGGTCCATTCTGATTAGCGCTGAGAAAAGTAACAAGTAATTAAGAGCGCTGTCATCTACATCCGTTACTTTTCTCAGCGCTGGTCAGAAGGACCAACCACAGCCGTTCGCGATTGCTGGGAAAGGACATATAAACCACCGTTTAATGGACACTGCTGTAATGCTTTCTCATTTCTATTTTACTTATCAGTTCGGGCTTTTTAAATATATTTGAAGGACTATACTTTAAAGTTGGCAAATCTCTGAAGTAAAACGAAAAAACATCTTGAAATTTGAACATGGAGAAATGGGAAATCAGCTTTCGGAGCCGACAGGCGCCCTCTGGAGGAGAAAAAAAATTGTATCAAAGAAAATTTGTATTTTAAAATCATTAAAATAATGTATTTTTGTTCCAAAATAGTGTAAACGAAATTATATATTTAAAATAATCTGTAATTTTATTCAATAAAGTTAAAAATAGTATCCATATCAAATTATCAACATTGTTATTTTTAACAATGCCATGTTTTAATAATTATTTATATTACGTAAATTATAAATAATGAAAAATAAAGATCTGTATTATAAAAAAGTGATATAACATTTAAGAATTAAATTATGAAACACTGCATTATTTAAAATATATTACATTAAAAACATCAAATAAAAATACATTAAATAGCATTTGTATTCACAATATTAATGAAATTATATATAATTTTTATTTATTTAAATATGAACATTCTTTTAATTGTATATATATATATATATATATATATATATATAAAATAAACAATTAAAACAATGTTCATATTTAAATAAATACAAATTATAATCATATATTTAATAATATATATTACATTACAAATCTAAAAAAGAGATTTAAAATATAATACTGAAGAATCAAATGATAAAACAAACTTACATTGTAAATCACTCATTAATATTTAAAAACGTCAGTGCAGTAAATAAACAACATATAGAGTCATTATGCAAAATATTAAATTATTTGATAAGATTGGCTACATTCTACAAAGCACCAAACACAGAGTCGTTTCCATATTCCTCAGTTTTATTTATATTATCAGCACATAGTCGTTGTACAGTGAGGATTACAGAAACCCCGGCCACCTCTGCATCATCATTCACCTTTACATACAAAACACGTTTAATATCACATACACGAAGAGGAGGGACGAGACACGAGCAGATTTCCAGTACGTCGAAGGCTTTCCGAATCAAATATTCCACAACTGATTTCAGAAGTATAAATACAATTCCAGGCTTATTTATTATTTCATTATTTAATATCAGTTTAAAATCACTATTCCGCATCCGCGAGATATCAGACCGCCGTCATACGTGTGTGTTTGCGCTTTACAGGTGTGTGTGTGTGTGTGTGTGTGTGAGAGACAGTAAGAGGGAGAGAGGGAGGGACGTGGGCTAGGAGGTATTTTACAGTCGAGCTCAAACTGAACGCCGCGGTGCTCTCGTGTACGGTTTCCTGTTTAATACTGCCGTTCTGTGTTTACACCAACGCTTGCGCCTCGTGTCAGTCCACGTACATGGGGGAGCTGGGAGACGCGGGCATCTCGTCCAGGATCTTGCAGACATAGCTGGCCACGTCCACCGAACGCTCCTCGTATATCTGAATGAAGGGATGTTTCTGAGACACAGAGAGAAGTTCACTTTACTTTCATTTCTTTCACTCAACAGCACCTTCTTGAGAGTTTGTGTCCTTTATCATGCACATCTCAAATAACCTGTGCTTTTATCACATTTAAAACAGGCTAAAAACTCCTACACTGACTTACTGTAGCCTCGATAACATATCAATTATCAATATCATTTTTATATAAGAGACAAGATTCCCACGTTATGTAAGTGAATAAGATATTAAGAAGTAAATTCTAATTATGTCAAGTTCTTAAATATGTTATTGCTATCTGGGAGTAAAAAATGCTTATATTAATAGTATTAGTAATAATAATAATAATAATAATAATAATAATAATAATAATTTTAAGTCAAAATCTCCCAATAACTAACTACTGGAAAATTCACATACATATATCAAGCTTTTTAATAATAAATTATTATTTTATTTTATTTGAAGAAAATGCTGTTTAAAAGTTCCTCCACCTCTGGATAAATACATTTCCATGGCTTTTTATGTGAACAATGACTTGGTAAACAATTTTCTAAGCAATTTCTAGCTAATTAAATCTTTTATAGCATAATTTATCATATTTCCTCAGGTCCTAACTATTAGAAATGTCTCTCATATGTCTAGGTTTTCCATAACAGTAGAAACTCTCATTCAACTTTCATGCAAGTTACACTTTTAATATCATAACAAGATATATAAAATATGATGATATAATATAATTGTCATGATATAATATAATAACAATACGTTCAAAGCATGGCATCAGCGGGAAACAGGTACTCACCAGAAGCTCTTTGTACTTTGGCCTTTTTGACTCGTCCTTTGTAAGGCTGTTAGAAATTAAAACAAGAAAAGATTTGATTAAAACCCTTCGGAGTCAGATTGATCATAAACTCAAGCCTGAGCTCTTGCAGTTGCTGTGAATGAGCAGCAGGAGGCGTCGTGTGTGTCATGTGATCACACAATAAATCAGAGTTATTACATCCCGTCTGCTGAGTCAGCAAGCTCTGAGAAAGAGGAAACGCTGGAGAGCTCAGTGTGCGTGTGTGTGTCTCACCACAGGTTGACAAAGTTGATGAATTTGGGGGAGAACTGTCTCTCCTCTGAGCTGCTGAGCTGCGGCGGGTCGCCCTTCACCACCTGCGTCAGCTGATCGAACACGCTGTTCCACTTGGGGTAGGGGAAGCGTCCCGTGGCCAGTTCATACTGAAACAGCATTGCAACACATCAGACACACACAGAAATCACTTTCAGATCCCATGACAGATCATCATCCTCACCAGGGTGATCCCCAAACTCCAGACGTCTGAGCGCACATCGTAACCCTGTCTGGAAGCGCTGGGGTCTATCCTCTCCGGCTGAGGGACAAACACACACATCAACATTATTATTATTATTATTATTACTACTGCTATTTAATACTTTCAAACAATCAAATCACATCCAAAATACGTTTTTGTTCAATTAAAATGTAATGTGTCTATACATATGTATATATAAATACACATGCACATGTTATATTTATATATAAAAAATATTTATATTTATATAAAATAAAACTTATACATGAATAATATATTTATATGTGTGTTTGTGTGTGTATATTTATATTACACACATATTACGTAAACAAAAGCTATTAGGTGCAATTAATTGCAATTTATCGTTTGACAGCATTATTATTATTATTATTATTATGCAGTGTTGTTTTTTTTATTAATAAAAACATTAAATATACTTCATGTTTGGAAGTTATATTTATGTAATAAGTAATAATTGAAGTAATAATATTGTTTTGTTTGGATTGATAAAAATAACATTACATTAACATTTTCAAAAATAAAGAAATCAGGAATATTCTGCTTTAATGTGAATGTCTCATGCTTTATGACAAAGTTCACGATTTTTGCTTCTATCATTTTTAGCATGAATGATAAGTGCTTTATTCTAAATAGAAATACAGTATTATTAATTATTTTAATAATAAAAAGTAATTTCCTAGTGCATGTGATTTAAAAAAATATTAAATATTATTATTAGATGCTTATTTTATTAAAAAGAAAAATCCTCCATTTCAGATTTTTTTGTTCTGTATCAATCAGAGATACCTCACACTGTTGAGATTAAATGTTTCATTGATGAAACTATTTCATTTCTTACATTTTGATGCATTTTTTGGCATGGATCAGCACGACATGTTCTTTTAAATGCAAAAATAATAATAATCATTTGTTTTTTTTTTTATCTAATTTTCTGGAAGAGAAAATTTATTTTCCTGACATATAAAGTCCCGTCCTATGAATATTCAAATTAATTCAGAAATACATATGATATCTGAGGTTAATTGTGCTAGCATCATGTAGAAAAGCTGAGATCATGGGTTCATTTCTCAGGACACACACTCTCCTGATGAACACATAAGTGTTTAACTGAGAGAGTGCTCTTTCAGCACATCAGACTGTCTGTGTCTGACTGTGTCCAGCTGCTTTACAGACCCAAACACCACAAAAACAGATGTGCTCCCGGCACACACTTCCGTCCAGACAGCAGCAGAGTGTGTGTGTCACACACTAACAGCTGTGCAGCCCAGTCAACACACTGATGATGTCATAATGCAGTGAGGAGACTCTGGGGATGATGATGAGGACGATGAGATCACAGCTAAGATTAGAGCATGATATCATCATCAGCAGCAGAGCCACTGCAGAGCGGAGCTTCATTCATGGACACTCCTGCAGTTACATCACTCTACAGCACACACACGCACACACACACAGCTTCAGAACGGATGGCAGGAAATTACTGAATTTGTTTTATTTTTTCCCCAATCATTATGAAAATATATATACAACACACACACGCATTTTGATGTTAAAATGATTATTATTTTATGTATTTCTGTATGTATTTATTTATTTATTTTTATTATTTTATTATTATTTTTATTTTATATATATTTTTTTTTTCTTTTTTTCTTTTTTTGTTTTTACAAAAATGTACCCAAAAATAGCAGTGGCATCTTAAAAAAAATTTAATAACATTTATTTTACTTTATTCTATTTAATTTTATTTTTTATCTACAGCACATCGAATGAATCAAAACATTCGTAATGTTTTTGAAATTTCTATTCATGAAAGAATCCTGAAAAGTCACACCAAAGTTCATACCATATTAATACATATAGATTTCGTATCAAAGTTTCCACAAAAATATGAAGCAGCACAATTGTTTTCCACGTTGATGATAATCAGAAATGTTTCTTGAGCAGCACATCAGCATATTAGACTGATTTCTGAAGAATCATGTAACACTGAAGACTAGAGCAATGATGCTGAAAATACAGCTTTGCATTACAGGAATAAATGACATCTTACATATGACTTTTCACTGTATTTTTGGTCAAATAAATGCAACCTTAGTGAGCAGAAGAGACTGTTCAAAAACATTTCAAAATCGTACCAACCTCAAACGTATGAATGGCAGTGGTAATGAATAAATAAATGAATAAATCTTACAGCCATGTACGGTCTGCAGCCTGCGTCTCTGGTTTTGGCGATGGAGTCCACCAGCTGTCCACTGATGCCAAAATCACACAGCTTAATGTTGCCTTTCCTGTCCAGGAGGATATTCGATGGCTTTATGTCTGCGGAGAGAATGGAGCAAAACAGGACTCCATCTAAACCCACTCAAAACATGCAGACAAAAATACACCGCTAGAGCTCTTTCTGCTTCTCTTACCTCTGTGGATAATTTTCAAGTTTTCTTTTAAGTGGTTAAGTGCTTTCACAGTCTGAAACGACAGAAAGACAACACAGCGTTTTAATCAACGCATCACTTAATCGATGCCAACGTGGATCAAACGAAACGAAAACTCACAACTAATGTTATTTTCCCTAAAATCTCCTCTGGAATCACTTCGTCTAAAGAGGAATAAACGTATTTGTAGAATTTGTCGAAGGAGGTAGACATGAGCTCCATGCATATCCAGCAATCCCCCTGAGGAAGACAGAGACAGAGCAAGCGTCTTGAGAAGAAAGACTCTCTCAGAAAAGCATGAGACGGACAGCAGAGCGGACGGACAAACCTCTCTGAAAAGAGCCCCGTAAAACTGGACGATGTAGGGACAGTCGCTGCTCCTCATGACCACATCCAGATCCATCAGCAGCTGCTTCTGTTCGCGCTCGTCCACCGTCGACCGGATCCTCTGCCGCACAAACAGAGTCGTGGAAAAGCGTGCATTTTCAAAAAGGCTGTGTGCTATATTGATCACACACACACACTTTCAAAGACAACCTAAAGTGTGCGGTCAGTAACTCATGACACGTGTCTCACTTTGACGGCCATGATCTGTCCGCTGGGTTTGTGCGCCATCTTGTTGACGGAGCCGTACGCTCCTCGGCCGATCTCGCCGAGATCCTTCAGGTCTTCGGCTGTGAAGTCCCAGTGCTGCTCGGGAGAGATCTTCAGCTTCCCAGACGACTCGATACTGTGTGTCCTCAGCCGCTCTCTGAAAACACACGCACACACACACACATGCACGTGAAGAGCGAAAGCTAAACTGTAAGTGTCTCTGGCCATCAGATGCTCTGTACTCACATGTGTGGGTTCTGGAAAGGAAGTCCGGCGGTGTTCAGAGTGATTCTGGAAGTAGGTTTGATCGGAGGATTGGCAAAATTTAACTTGAGGGCTTTACGTTTACCTGACAGAGGAGGAAGAGACCTTCGGGTTAAACACCAGAGTCAGGAAACGGCACTTTCACACCCAAACCAACACACTCATGTAGCATGAAGATAAATTTTATTCAGGTTGCTGTAGGATGAGATCTCTAACTAAGCCATGGAAGATGTGAGACACCAAAGTTCACTAGAGACATGCACATCAGAGCACCAGGAGAGGAACCCAAGAGCCAGGTTTCCTGAAGCCACCAGAGCACGCTGAAGCTGTGAAACATCTTCACTGAGGGTGATGATGATGATGGCTTCAGCAAATCTGGCAGCAGAGGACAGCGACTGCAATCTGACATGCACAAACCCTGCGTTTAACCAAAAAAAAACTAATCTTTCCCAATCTACCTCCACGCCAGACAGACAACAGAGCGGTAAAAAGATCTGATCACATCCGGACACAAAACAGATGATCTGGAACCAAAACTAAAGACGGACTTACCTTCATCACAGACACAACCTAACACAACCCAAACACAAAATCATACGTGAATCTGATTTGTGCAAACTGTACGGTTCATGTTGACTACAAGAGGTGCGCTTTTATAAGCACTAAAAATATCCAGCACCAAAATGAAGCCAATGCAACATGAGAGAAACAGTGACGGATTGGTTCAACAGAAACACCAAAACGAAAAATTAGACTTTTATTAGTTAAAAACTGAAAATAATGTTTCTGAAATTAAATTTGGTTAATTGAACTCAGTATGCTTGATATTACACCTTAATACATTTTACGTAATTTTACTGTAGAATCAAAAAGCTATTTTCTTTTTTTACAGTGAAAATGCTTCAAAACACATGATCAAAGAAATTCAACGTCACTGTTTCAGTCACTGTTTTTTTCCACCAAATCTTGTTAAATGAGAAACTAAACAAAAAACCCGGAAACCACAAATAATATTACTTTTTTATGTATTGTCTTTACAAATAAAGAAAAATAACGTTAAACCAAATCTAACACTGATTATAACTGGTTTGTAGGGGAAAATATTGATCAGAATGCGGAATTAATAAAAATGAATATAAATGTGGGAAATCCAGCTAATTTTCATTAAATAATAATTGATTTTTTCTTGTTTCAGTATTTTATCAATGTATTTTGGTCTGTAACTCTAATCAGCTTTCTATAGATATTAAAATAAAATTCTGAGAAGGGAAAAAGTAATTAGTTTGCCTTTTTTCAGTTTCTTTTCTTTCGCTATAATAGTAATAATTCACAAGGCATTTTTGTGACCATTTTTGTGACCATTTCTGCTCTTCTCGTAACAAACAGATGCACATTTAACCTCAATCCACAATTATGAGGAAATATGGGACTTTACGGAGTTATCAGTATTTTCTAAATCTATAATTAATGCTTGTGTCTCCATATAATTGCTAACTTGTGAATAAATTCCAAGGAAGTAATAAGACACAAGAGAAATGACAAAAACGTTAAATTAAAACAAACAACACTTAAGCACCAAAAAGCCCTTCAGATTCATGAAACAACTGGGAAATGAGTGTAAGCTCATCTCCGAGAACTTGAGGACTATTTTCCCTCCACCACAAGAATGTGAGGATCCGAATACCAGAGGAACGGCATTTCTGAAATCTCACGGCATGTGCGTCCATGTCCCAACAAGCTGGTGTTTGTTCGAGATGCTCATGCCAAAACCATCCCAGCAGTGCTCCAACACTAAACAAAATGCAAACCCAAGAAAACAGGAAGACGGCTACAACACCCAAGACAATGTTGACTGCACCGGTTAGTAGAAAGTCGTCTAAAACAACAACCAGAGCTTCCATTACTGTATGAGAACCATTGATCAATGCATGCGCGATCATTAAAGAGATCTTGATCAAGTGCAGGCTGATTTTGATCAAATCGACTGTCCAAGAGGGAATCTTTTTATCAATGGAAACTCAAAGTCTTAGACTTGTGCCGATTTCTCACTAAAACCCTCTTTATATTGTCGTTTCAAAAGAGATATATGAACATTTCAGCTACCGAATGGAAATACTGCCTACCAATGTGTTATTTAATGGCTAAAATTACAATATCTAGAGAGAAGGGTTGTTGAAATAATGCTGATATAGACTTAATACAACCTGATGACCAATATCAGTATGATTTTTGATTTTTTTAGACCGGCACAAGTCCAGCAGAAACCCATTAGTGTCCCCGAAACCAGCGAACAGACACGCTTCAGAAGGGTTGGCTTACTTTGATGAAGTCCAGACAGGTTTATCTGAAACCCTGGTGGTGAGAAGAACAATGGACACACGGTTTGAACATCTGTTCAAGTCCAACGCTAATTCTGTCATAATCTGCTCTTCATAGCTATTGGAGTCTCAATGAAACCACAAAATCCAAGAAAACCAGCTGACGGATCTCACAATGAGCTTCTAGAGCTCGCTTAAACCAAACCTTTGTGCCGGGATGTGCATCAGTGAACCGGGAATCATGGGAAATGTGTGCACATGCAGAGGAGGCTCACACACAACAGCAACCGGAAACCAGCAGAACGTAAAACAAAGGAAAACACCAGACTACGAGAGAGATGAAGGAGGGAAAATCCAAATGAAACGGTTCAGAGAGGGAATATATATAAACAGCGGTGGCTCTGGGGAAAACAATTTCACAGGCTCTCACCGTGGTCCGGCATCAGGGAGGATTGTGGGTAAGAAGAGACGAGAGATAAAGGGAGAGAAATATCATGAGGGGAATTATTGAGTTTCATTGCTTAAATACATAGGTTTAAAAGAATCCGTCCAGCTCGGCGTTTGGGAACTTCAGACTATGTTGGAGAAAGATTCATGTTAGGTTATTTCAGGACAAATACACTTGGAAAATGTTCACTCGGAAATTGCTACATAGTTACACATTTGAGAGACATTAGAGAGACAGGAATAGTATTTTCTTTTAAAACATACTCTTATAATCTTTTTTTTTATGACAATAAGGAAGTTTTGCAACACAAAGCCATAATGGAGATTATACACGTCTTAGGCAACAAGTTTATCTGAATACAAGAACGCAGAGATGAACTTCATTAATCATGGGTTGATAAATCAGTTTCCTCTTCCCGTGTAAATGTGAAGCCAATGCATAAAGCTTCCCAAGCAAAGCTGAATCACGTCAGACAGCAGTTTCAGGAAATACAGGAACTACGGTGAGATGCAGGAGATTTTGGAGAAGCACAGGAAAATGAGGAAACAGATTAACTAAACAGGTTTCTATTGAGATTCAATCAATCATAGAGTTAAAATTCAATATGGGCATATTCTTTATAGCTGAAATCAACCCAGAACAGTGTAAAAATGCATTACATAGACAAAAAATAACAATAAAAATCAGTAAACATGCACCCAGAAATTAATCTAAAAGACAAACGTCAAATTCATGTTTCAACCCAAAATCAGGTGTGTGTAGATGTAATTCTATTGTAATTGTCTGTTCTACAGTCATTTTTATTTAATTACCTTTAAATATAAGCATACTTCAATTATTATTATTTAGTTTTTTATTCTGCATGAATTAATAGTAGTATAATATAACCATATTATAAAAACTAGAATGAACAATCACAAATAATGATAAAAAATGTAATAAAAAAGTAATCTTATAGTTCTTATAACTCTACAGTAATTTAGATATTAATAAATTAGTAGTACATAAATTGCACTATTGTGTATTTCTTAATTAATTACATGATAGTATTTGTCATTTGTAAAATTGTAATAAGATGGCTTCATTTCCTAAAGACAAAACACAATAATATTTTCATACAATGTCCATGTCCAAACTGTTCAATGTAAAGTCAGTAACTACCTGAATCACTCTGAAACCTCCAGCATGAGCTGATGTCTGAAAATCAAAATGAAGTGCATCAGTTTGGAGAGAATACCCAGGTTCATTAAAGAGGCAACTGAGGTTGGCCTAGCAAATTTGAGAGAAAAACTGACCCATAAGAGATTACAGTTAATGGCACGGTAAAGATATGCAGTTAAATCTCAAAGTGGAACTGAAACATCTTTAATAACAAGACAAACAAAACAGCAATTGCAATGATCTTGGTGATGACTTTATGATAAACACAATTCATGCACATCGGTGTACTTGTTCAAACCTGCAAGCTTTCAGTTACCGGCACATATCTTTAACCACTTCACCATACCAAGTCCAAAATAAACCATTTATAGAGTCATGTTTTTAGTACTAACTCATTAGAGCTGTCGATTTTCCACACAGTTCCACATTCGATGTTAAATACAGCAAAGTATCACATTTTCAAGCTGGTTAGTGTCCTAAACTAATCCACATTCTACCTAAAATTTAAAGTGTTGGTATATAATAATCTATTTTAAATGACACATTCTATCATTCATAATCAATCACGAATATATAAAGCTGCAATTGGAGTCTTAAAACTACCCAAATTACAATCCTAAAAACATTTATGCAGTAGTTTGTGTAAAAACTGGGGGCCATAAGATGCCAGTAGGCCCATGGAAAGGTTTAGAGAGAAATAGTGTAAAACATACAATAATAATAATAACTAAATAAAATGAGTGAGTAAATAAAAATTACATTAAAATAAATATGTATGAATGGGTACATACACAATGAACTATATAAGGCGAGGATGATCATATGTTTGGGGCCCGTGGCATCTAAAATATTGAGAAGCGCTGGTTTATGACAGATAAGCTGTCAGTGATCTTACCATTTAACAGTGTCGTTTTCTTTATGAAATCATTTTTACTTCTTTGGTCCACAGATAAATCAAATAACATCTAAATATTACCATTTATTAAGAAATGGCTTTTCAATTCCCCCCGAAAAACACTCGCATTTATCTTGAGTTCATTTTAGCATCGTATCGTTAGCCAGTTATCGTTAGCCATCCAGCTAAAAATGTCAACAAACTCCAATGACAGTCGGTAAACGAACAATGACAGAAAACGAATTGATATAATACTAAAAACGAAATGGGCTTGCAAAATATTCAGCTATACATAGGTTACGTAGTAAAAAATGTAATATCACGTTGAAAAAATTTAATATTCACGGGCCTGTCAGTGTTTGACTGAAGCGGTTAGCCGTGCGGCTAACAGGACACTTACATTAAAAATTAAAGCTACTAGTATAAAACAATTTTATTACGTTAAAACATACAATTCAAAGTTTGTAAATCCTAACTGAGGTCGATAGTTTAGTTAAAGCTACGCGGCTAGTAATGCAGCGCGATTGAGTCTCATGTGATGCGAGTAAACGGTCATTGGATCTCATTGTAGGGTGGATGGATACGCGGTTCGGCGGTGTCTGACCTTGCATGCTGCTCATGGTGCTGATGTGCTGGCCCTGGGTCTGGTGGTGCTGTGCGCTGGAGGCTGATGCAGATGGGGTACTGCTGGGGCTGGACGTCGCCATTTGAGTTTGACTTCCAGCAGCCAGCGCTGGGCTGCAATGCAGATAGACAGACAGCAAAGCAACCTACAGTACTGTAGTGTACTGCACTGAACTGGACTGCACTACACTGCACTGCACTGCACTGCGCGCGTGCGCGTGCGTGCGTGCTCTCTCTCTCTCTCTCTCTCTCTCTCAATTCAATAAAGCCTTATTTACATGAATGTGTAACACAATGTTGCCAAAGCATATATATAAATTATACTAATAAACAGTAGAAGAAAACACATAGATCAAACATAAAATTATCTAAATACATGAAAAGATAAAGTGAGTCAGCTTAGAGTTAATCATGTTTAAGGCCTCACAAGTTGAATGGCTCCTCTTAAAGTAGGCCTACACTTAGTAACTAAGTATACACATATCAGTGTTGTATATTTACTATTTCAATACCCCTTTCTAGCATATTAAAGTATACTTTTATGTTTGCTTCAAGTATAACTGTAGTAATCTTTCAGTACACAACCAGTTTAAGTCAATATTTGTAGTTTGTACTGCAACCATACTAAAAGTGAACTTACAGGTACACTGATAGTTTACTAATTAAATACTTGTAGTAGCATTTTATGTATTGAAAAAATACGGTGCACTGCTGGAAACCCTGCTGCCGGTATATTACCGTTAATTTACAAAAAAGATGTAATTCAGAATACAGTTATAAAACTGTAAAATTACGATACTATGCTTGAAACCCTGTTGCCAGTATATTATCGTTAATTTACAAGGACATTTTTCTAAGTGTAACTACTGGTTTAGTAGTTTTATATGGCAAATATTCTTTAAGTGAAATTTACATCATACAAATATACTACTTTGTCCCTATTTAGGTATTTATTTGTATACATATTTAGATATATGAATATCTGAACATTCAAAACAACAAAAGAAAGAACAGGGTCTCTGCTTGTAAACAAAAACATTTTATTATAACATCATGCATAATTTTTTTAAACACTTGATTGTGGTAAAGTTTCATTAACAAAAGAAAGAAAGAAAACATTTTGAACAAAAAGCTGAAAAAAAGATATTGAACTGGATTTAGAATGATCATCAAAATGTAGATGGACTCGATCAACACCCCAAAGCTTGACAGTAATTATTACGTCTTCATTGGTCAGCATTAATTCTATAACGTTACACAGTTTTGATACTGTTTTATATCTCAAACGGAAGGCTATCTACCAAGCCTGTGTCTTTCCTAGTTCAGTCCTTGAGAGTCTTGTATAGAGCATCACAGTCCCACCCACAACCGGTGCCGGAAGTAAAAATTCAATACAATTTCTGCATTGACAGTTGGGGTATAAGCCAAAACGTAACCATACATGCAATCATGATCTCCTTGGCTGCCATGATGGCTTTTTTCAATGATGAAAACAAAAGTGTTCAAAGGCGTGAAAACCACTTCAGATCGGGTCATGTAACGTTAGTTGAGTGTAGCGTGTCCGAGGGTCAGCTTGTGGGTTTTGTAAGGGCCAGCATGAGGGACAAGACCTACAAAGTTTTGCAGAGAGCTTGGTAACGTTAGTTAGCATTATCGTCCACTTGATATGAGTCATATCAAGCATTTTATTATGCCACTGTCAAAACAATATTTAGCCTATGCATACCTTTTTGTCCATTTACTGAAAATTTGTGTTATGGCAACAACGTGTTGACGACTGAGCGGTGATTGCAGTCAGGTACAAAGCACTGCACCATTGCTGACGTTATCGTTAACCGCTTTCACACACGCACACAATATATAAAATATACGATGATAAATATAAAAATCAATACATAATACCTATATAAAACACAATTTATTTACATGATTAATACTGAAAGAACTGCTATTACTGCACATTCACTATATAAAATAAAATTCACTGGAGGAAAAAGTTTGTGCTGCCGTCGTCAGATTTGGAAGTCGCTCAAAAGGCTCGTTCGCGGCTGTGGCTTCATTCGACTTCAGTGAGGCGCGGTGGTTTATGGGATGAGTAGTACACAGTACACAGTCTTGTACCTTTGACTTTTTTTGGATTTTCTCTTAATTTTTTCACTCTAAATAATGTGTTGTATGCTTATGAGTTCAGCCGTAGCTGGTTATCCTCAGACATGCTCTAAAACTCTTTAGATATAGATTTTTCCGAAAGTCAATAGGAGAAATGAATGGGATATTTACTTCCGGCACCTAAGCTCCCTCGGGCTGTGGGCGGGACTGTGATGCTCTATTCGGTTGTTAAGTGATGACGTAAGAAGCGCTGTTTCCGGGTCCAAGCCTCAACTCGCTTCACTTGAGAATACAGCTTCAGCAGCAGTTTATGAGCACTGTTTATTTATATTAATAATTTAAGCTAAACGCTTTCAAACTTAAGGTATACAATACAGTCTCCATGCTCACAGTGTCACAAACACAAATAATTTTAATATTTTTTCTATATTTATATTTTCATTGTCTGGCCATCTGGGACTTCGGTATGGAGTTAAAGGTTAAAATTCTAACTTTTTCGCTAGTATTCTATCACATTGTGAGTTTATATTAGCACCTTTTGTTGTTTTCTTGTGGTAACTGATAGAGCGTTTTTTTTTTATTATTATAATGACATTTGAAACACAGAATGACATCAACATATTACATGCCAGGGAGAAATAAAATTATATACCTTTTAAAAAGATTCATAGTTTTTACAGCTTTCTTATTGGAAGAGTCAGAAATCAAATACAGATACAGTTTTAAATCTTCCAGAAAAAGGTTAAAGAAAGGCTTACATTTACAATATTTACATTTGTGGACAAAACATTTGGCGAGAAGCAAAATAAGATTAAGTAAATAAAATCTGATTGTTCTCTTTCAAAATGTATATAACCCAAAATAACATTTTCATATTTCAACGAAATGTCAGGAATTATACCACAAAAAATTCTCAAAATGTTTTTCCACAGATTCTTAGTATACTCACAATACCAAAATAAATGAGTTAAATCTTCAGCTTGGAGACCACAAAAGGAGCAATTTACATCAAAGTCCTCAGAAATGAACCTTTGTAAAAAAAAACATTTTGTTGGATAGCACTGATGTATAATTTTATAAGACACTTCTTTGGTCTTATTATATAAAAATAATTTTTGAGGCAAAACCCAGACCCTATCCCAGTTAATTTCACCTACATGTCTGTTCCAATAAAAGATGGCATTCGGACAAGAGACAACCTCATTCTGGAACAGAGCACGAATACTCCTATTATTTGATTTGGTGGTTAGGGATAATTTACCGACATATGTATCAAATACATTGAGATATGGCACAAACTGAGAGACCTTTGATAGAGCGTTTGTACGCGGAAGCGCTGTTACGTGACGTCAGACTTAACAAGCGATTAGGCTAGAGTCTTCTTCAGCATTAAACGCTACAATGAGAGAGTCTAGTAAGTGCGCATGGCTACATCACATATGTTGCCTAACCCTTAAACCTCACCCCCATGGCACATGAATACTAATAAAACTTAGTTTTGGAAAAATACTTTATAAAAAGCAGATCCAAATGTTATAAAAAAAATTAAAATACTAAACTATGCACCATTAAAATGTGTAGCACTTTGTTTAACTAATAAATTATATGTAATATTTAATTATTATTCATATTTAATTTACATTGGAAAGGTTTCCATGACCTCTCTTGACCTTGGCAAAAAATCCTGCGATTTATTTCCACAACATGATGCATAATGGGATACACCAAGTCTTAAATACCGCTCCGGAGCGGTATTTGAGATAGTGTGGCTTCAGTGTGCATTAAGGGCACTGTGCTTTGGTGTTTTTAAGATCTGTACAGTCTTGCGCACTTACTTCCTATCGCACACGTGCTCTCAAGTGGCCAAGACCGCAATTGTGGGTATGGGACAAGGCACATCTCTTGTTTCGGTTTATTCTTCACTTTTTTTTTTTTTTTGGAAATTATTTACAGAAGATGTGTACTAGAGCTCCCTACTGTAGCTATAACAATGAGAAAACAGATTCTTGGAGCACAAGTATAGCTCAAATATATATAGACTTTTTCATAATATGTCAAGTATACTGAAATGTCATTTGAAGTATATTTCTTAAAAGTACATAAAGCTAATTTCTGAAAAATACATAACAAGCAGACTAAATTATTTAGTTTGAAAGAAGCATACTAATAGCACACTTAAAAAAAACTTCACTGCATGAAAAGAGTAATTTCCCAGGCAAGAGTGCCGAGTTCCGTACACGACCAAACACTTGAGATGCACAGAGATTTCTGGATACAGAATATTTCTTATTGCACACACTAGACGTGTATCTTAACCATGTTTTTATAATAGTAAAAGTGTATACTATGTTTTTTTTGTTTTGGCAGTTTGACTACTAACGGCAGTTTTACTACAAATAAACTACCACGAAAAACTATGGTTAGTGTACTATGTTTAATTTGTGGGGTGTTTAATTTTTTTATAATTTTTTTTTTTTTACTTTTTTTTACAATTGTTTAATATCATAATTAAGGGAGCAAGCGCTGTCATGCTATTCGTGGCGTTTATCTGTTAAAAGTTAATCGTCCAGTCATTTTTAAATCAATCCGAACTGAATTAATCTAAACGATTCTTTTGAACAGAATCGCAAACTTTGAGTAAGATTAATAAAATACGCTGTAGTCCTGCATCTCGGGGTTTGTTGTAGTTTGTTAATAGAGGTAATGAACATAATATATCACGCTGATTCACACGAAACTCGCAATTATTGATGCCCTTAAATAGAATCTTCGGAATCGACTCACTGTTCTGATTCCTCCCGCCGCTTGTTGTTTGAATTTGCGCGCGCGCGCTGACAGTATTCTGCAGTGAGTGAGGGGCTACTACTGGCTGACAGCGTCTGGTAATTTCTTAGAGATTTAGCTACCTTAGACGAAGGTAAGTGTGAATACATAAATCTATTTTGAAAAAAATATTTACAAAAACATAACATTAAATGTTGTTTGATGTTGTATTTTTTTTATCTGTATTTCAGCATGAAGTTGTTTCGAGCCGTTTATTCCCGCTTCAGCGGCCTTCAGTCGGCGCGCGGTCACAGCGTCCAGAGAGATTTAGATCAGAAGTAAGAATTTACAGAAACATTTTAAATAAACTATTTACCAAAACTTAATGTTAAGTGTTGTAATGGATGTATTTGAGTGGGTTTATGTTGTAAAATTAGTCTAGATATCTTGATTAACTGCTAACTTATCAACTGCTATGTAATGTTACATTTTTAAAAGTTAGCTTTTAGTACATGTTTATTAATTAATGTTAATTTAGCTATCCTGATCTAGTTGGTAACATATTCCCCATATAGACACATTCTGCTCTTCTGATTTCAGAGTCTCCAAACACTGCAGCTGACTTCTGATTCACCTGAGACAGCCTTGGAGGAGAAATTGTGTCTTCATTTGTTAATCTATCATAATATGTCAGTGTTTTAGTTTACATTTTTTGAAATCTACAATGTATTTTGTTGTATTTTGAGGTGATTTAATGTATATGTTTTAATGTGTATATATATTTAATGTGTTTAGGTCAGATAGCAAAGGTTGCCGTTCTTCTGGAAAACTGCTGGTCTTTAAAGAACAGTCATCAATCTGGTAACTTGAACACAGTTTTTGAATACCATTCTATTACTAAGGTTATCTTTTATTCAGTTACTAAATCACATTGACTAGCTTTGTTTATTTTTTTTCTCCCAATTTTTAATGAAGCTTATTTTAACAAAGTTTAGGAGAAATCAGAGGAAGTCTATATATCACCGCTTTTCTCACCTCCATTCCCAGACGACAGCAGGGCAAATATGCTTATTCTGTCTATTATATACATATGTGACCTCAGTTCAACAGCAGGCAGTTGATTCACCTGAGCAGGCAGTTGAACTGCGCTGGACTCATGAAAAATTATCCCAAAACAAAAACAGCTGTGAGTTGTGTTGATGCCTTGCTGTGTTTGTGGCTTTGTTGACAGTTGAGCATTTTTTTTATGGAAGGCCTGTAGCATTTAAAACATATTAAGTGTATATTAAGTGTAAGTAATTTATAGACATTAACTGAGATATGAGTGTCTGTTTACGGAAATTTAACTGCCTGGATTTTGCGGAGACTATTGTCATGCACAGGGATGTACGTGGATTTACCGGTGAGTGAGTAAACATTTCTGTCCGTGTCTGGGAGTTTATCGCGGTAGTGAGCGGACTGGAAAGCCGCCGCACACAGAACAGTCAGTTTCCGACAGTTTCCAGGAATCAGAAACTGCCGGAAACGTACAGGTTTATACCATGGTTCTGGATGCTGACGTGAACAGTCCGGAAACGCACCTTTTCATGCAGTGCTTCTTATTCATAAGGGTAATGCAAATTTTGCAGCTAGTGCAGCTGTGTTGTCATTTTCTCCAAGTATGAAGGGGATTTTCTCAGTATCACTAAGTTGAGTAAATGATGCTATCATGTGATTACTCGGTTTTCTGGTTCAGGTTTGATCAATTGAAAGAAGTTTCTTCAAACCCTTCTGCATTCTAGGTTATAAAAAATATATATAAAATAAATATTTATGAAAAATTAGCAAACTTTGTTAGCATTGCAAGAAAACACCTTAAATATATATGATCTTATAAAAGATATTCACCTGAGAATCCTGGTTCTGGTTTGATCTGGTAGCTGGAAGGTCATTACACCTTCCTCCTTCCTGGATTAAAAGTATGCACATTTGTATTTGATGTATATACATTTATGTATTTTGCAGGTGATTTAGAATAGAGCAACATAAGCAATTAAAAACAAAGTGAACAGTATTGGTAGTATACTATACAGTGCCAGGACTTTTTTAGAAAGATATGTATGGTAATTATATTATCCCTTATGCACTGTTTGTTTGGAGTGAACACTCTGGCTTTTTGACGTGCCAGAGATGAGCATAATCTTTCTGTATTGTGAATGTGTAGAAGGGTTGCCCTTTTTTATCATGTATTTTGTGGTCTGCCTTGTGGTGGATTCAGTAACAAATTAAAGTGGAAAAGTATTGATTTTATCATTTCCGTATTAATTTCAACGTGGTCTCCAGGACCCCAAACATCCTGAGATGTTTTACACTAACATACGACCAGATATCAATCCATCTTAATTTTTTATTTGTAGCGTTACCAAGTGTTGTCTACTGTACAAAGTCATATTCCATTAACATAAATTAAACATTTATTTTTTTTTCTTTCAGCAAACATAATTTGGGTCAAAAAGACCTCGAACAGCACCAAAGGGTCAAGTACAATTCAGGTTAAATCTCAAATCAGTGTAGTGGCACTAACCTGACAACACTGCGAACACTTCATCTCTGAAATGCCTGTTAAAAGCAGTGAGAGAAAATAGATTTTTGGTGAAGTCTAAAAACAGATGCATTAAAGCTGATTCCTAGATTGAACATTTAACGTTAATAATAATAATAAAAATAACCAAACAGAAAACTTTAGTTATATATGTGTGTATCTGTAAAAAAAAGGTATACTGTATATGTATTGAGCCAAACTGTGTTGTTGCATTCCTTGTATATAAGAATTAGAAAATTGGAAATTGTGCTTGTTCCTCAATCAAAAACCCACATGAGCTTCGAGTTTGAGGAGGAAGAGGCGGAATTAGCTCCCTCCAATATTTCTGAATTTTGACTGCAGTACAGTACCCATTTCATTCACTCACATTTCAACTACACTGTCAGTACTACTTACTGCATTTTTTACTTCGTGTAGCATTCTACACTATTTTCTTTTCTTTTTGTTGCAAATATGCTCATTATAATACTAAAATACGGATAAGTTTATATCTGTAGTCTCATATTCCTTGTAATCACAGTCTGTTTACAACCACCGTGACTCAATGGCAGAAATAAATTAAATACTCATAAACTCAGATAAAAAAAAAAAAATTAATATCATATTACATTTTTTACATTATTGTGTTGATTTTAACACACATATGTCTGCAAGATGTATTTTAATGAATGCTTCGTCTGGGAAACGTCTGCTGTGTACAAACATCTTAAAGACATCTTAAATACACCAGTTTTACATACATTCTAAATCATAGAAATCTTAAAGACATTTTCTAAATGTATATTTGGCATCTGATACTAAACAACTCAGAGCCATATTGCAGATGAAGATCCACTTAAAAAATATGTCTTGCAGATATAAAATGAAGACGTCAAATAGACTTTTTTGTGATGTATGTGTGCTATTAGTGTATAATGCATAGATGCCAATTTGTTGTGCACGGAACAATCATGGTAACAAGCTAAAAAAAAAACGTAATAGCTGTGCTATAAAGTTAAAACAAAAAAAGACAACACACAGTGACAAGTAGGAGTGTGACGCGTTTAATTTGCCACCTACCAATGAAAACACTTGTGGGGGGGGGGGGCAACACGTGCAGCCACACCCCAGATGCAGCATCACCCTGATCTGCAGGCTGCAGCAAGGGGCTTCTCGAGAAGAACGCCAAAGCTTGACAGAATAGGTGGGGCCTCTGGCTATATAAGCGTCCGCTTCGCCAGAGGATTCAGGTTACTTCGGGTGAAGCGATGACTGAGTTGTGCAGCCTTTTAACATGGCACAGAACGCAGTAGGCCTACTAATTCCCGTATCTCAGGGAACCGAGGTTAAGTTAGTAACCAAGTACGTTCCCTTTTGAATACTTCACTCGTACTGCATCTGCAGATTAGATGCAGATTCGAACACATTTCAATCACGCTTCAATCTTAGACTTTGAGCGTGGAGGGGGATCGAACCTTATCCAAAAGCTCCTCCATGAATGAAAGTATCACCGATATGTCACAAACCGATGGGTCTTTGCCATGGTTTGAGCTCCAGGCGGAGAATACTGACCATTTGGAGGCATAGAGGTGTCTTGTAGATGGAGCTCTAGCCTGAGAAATAGTATCTAGTATGCAATTCAGAAAGCTTGCAGTCTCCTGTTGAGTGGCCAAAGATGAAGTGCCCACAGCTCTGGATGTGGATGGCATCAACACATTTCCCAGTATCCCCTCTGGCTACCACCTGTGCCCACTCAACAATCACCACACTTGTCTGCCTTCAGCCTCATCAGTCCCTCTTCATTAACCAGTACCAAACACACGTGGTCAATCTGGGTTCAAGGTTGCATGCTCTTTTGCTCTTTGGATTCTGTACCTTTGGAACTGTGTGCCTACCTGCTGTATTTACTGGAATGACTTTTGGGTCTCTGTGGCTATCCCCACAAGAGAAAAGAAAAGAGTGATACTTCAGTGAGCTTCCTGAGACTGTTTCTGTTTTAGTTGTGGAGTAAAGAAGGTAATTTCACCCATACAAACCTTGTTCGTCTCCTTCCTGTTGTAACAGCAGACCACACTGTACAAAACAGACAACACAGCAGAAGGAGCTCCATTTTATTTGACCCTGCTGCATTACCCTATACACATACTCAAGATGGCTGCCCAGTAGAGGAGAATGTAGAGGAGTTCATCAGACTCACTCATCTTGTGTCCTGGAGCAATGGACTCTTGCTTGGACTCTGACCATCTTTTGAATCAGGTCCACGCAACAGATACCACATGTTCTCTTACTCCGTATATTGACCATGTATTGTGGCTGGATGGTTCCTCCCTCAGCGCTGGTGAAGTTGATGAAACCACCGTCCCCACTCAGCCACTGGCACCCCTGTGCAAATCTGCTCCAGCATTCAGCCCGAAACACCCTACCGAGATAATGCTCTCTATAACCACTGCCAAGAAAAGTAAGCAGATAAGTAAGCATTCAGTGTCAACTCCATCATGCCCTCCAGAGTCAGCTCTAGCATGCCCCACTTGGCTACTTGATATGGCACTTCCTACAGAATTCTCTGCCCCTATCCTCCCTCCAGTGTTCACTTCAGTCAATTTTAGAATGCTTTGTCAGTCCTGATGAGGTCATGGAGACCATCAGTAAATCCCCTGTCATATTAGTCTCGTCCATGGAAGCCAATCATGAACTCTCAGCCCTGTCTGTTATGGTCAATAAGACTGTCTCTGAATTCTACTCAGTACCCTATCCCGGTCAAAGAGTTGGTGCTGGCGCCTGGCAGGGCAGAATTGGTGCTGGGGCTTGGCAGAGCAGGTTTCTGAATGGGTCAATCTGTGAAGTAGGATTGTGCAAACTTGGTTTCCAGAAATTCATCTCAATGTTTTTTGAGCATGTTCTATTTGTTTATTTGTACTGGGGCAAGTTTTCAGATATGAAGACTTGCCCCAAAGTCATTGAGACAACTTGCCCCAGACTGACATTTTAGTTAATGTTGTCCAAATCTCAAGGTTAGCTAAACATAGCACATCAGCTAAAGTATCAAAAGACACGTTATTGTCTCTTTTATTTTGTGCAAAATAATATTTTTTAACATTCATACCTAACAAAGTTGTATTGCATAACATTTTAAGTGCACATTTTTTACTTTTTAAGCCCCAAAAAGGAAATTATGCTAACTTCAAATTAGAGCGATCTTGACCACATGTGAACAGGAAATTGACTCATTAAGAAGTTACACAACGTGGCTATTTGATTTTTGAGATAGGGCCTCTAATGTTTGAGTTATGAACATTGTGACAACATACCCATGTGACAACTTACCCCGCTCTCCTTCTTTAAAGGAATTCCTAAGCTTATTACGTTTACTGTGGCAGCCAACCACAGCATAGAGTAGTAATATTGAAAAAGTTTCAATCCAGTCAATCTTTTTTTACCTGTTTTAACAGGGATTTCTATGGAGACATGTCGTAGCTGCCGGGCAAGATGGCAGATAGCAACAGCAGCACATAATATTTGTGTTCTGATTAGTCAGACTGCCTGTCATCCAAGCTCTCTGAGAACAGTCAATTGCAAGTCGCTTTGGATAAACCTGTCGGTAACACTTTCTATTAAGCCCATATGTATAATACATTACAAGGGTATTCTTAAGACATTATAATGAATGCATAATGCATTATAAAAAACCTTATGATATGTTATATCAACTCATGAATAATCATAACAAATATAATACATCATAATACTTATGTATTTGTGGTTATTAGTTTAAGAGTATGATTGTTTATAACACACAATGAATGCTATATTAAATCTACTTAATTTACAGTATAATAGACTGTATCATATCTTGACATTGTTTAAGATCTGCACAGTATATTACTACAGCTTGTGAGTGGTTAGATGTTGAGTGTTATTTGAGTCTTTCATGTGAAGCTAATGTTAATTTATTGATGTGAGCTTAATACTTCAACTGAAAAAAAAAAATCTAATGGTTTACATGGTTACATTTTATTTTGATGGTCTTAAACGACTATAAGCAACATTGCAACTGCATGCCAACTAACTCTCATTAGAGTATTATACTGAATGGTTGAATCAAGTAGGGTAGAATAAGTTGACATATTAAAAAACATATATTTACAGTAGCAGACATACTAATACTCTAATGGCCGCTAGTTGATATGTAGTTGCAGAGTTACTTAACAGCTGTCTAAAGTGTACCATCAAAATAATCAAACTGATATTACAATAAAAATAGTTAAAAGCAAATGTGTCATATTACACATTCATCTGATCTGAAATCTGACCTTATGGCTGTTTGAGTTAAAATTTTTATTATTATTATTATTATTATTACTACTACCACTTATAAGTTGTCTTTGATCACTTTAAGTAAAGTAGGATCAGACTACTTATAACTATGAGAAGTATAACCCATTGTAAAGGTTAATGCAACATGTTCATTGTGTTATAAATCATCATACTTTTAAAAGCTATAACCACAAATAAGTAAATACTATAATATATTAAAACTGTTCTTATGAATATTCATGAGACATATCATAAGTTTTTTTTTATAATGCATTATACATTCATTATAATGCCTTAAGAATACCGTTATAATGTATTATAAATTAGAGCCCGACCGATATGGATTTTTTGGGGGCCGATGCCGATGCCGATATTAACTCGAAAAGAGCCAATTTATAAGCCGATATTTTGATTTTGAAAATAAACTGGATATTAGACCCATTTCCTATATACTGCACTTACACAACATTCAATAGCAAAATATCTGCCTGTTCTATGTATGTGGGCTGTATAAACCATTTTCCAGAAGAGATTATGTAAAAAAAAAGCCTTAGATTACAGTCTCAATGACTAAAAAATTGCACATCAAAAGTATATATTTTTTAATGATCAAAAAACTGTCTGATTTTAAACATTTAACACTTTTCCTTTCTTCCAGTTGAAGCTAGTTTTAACAGTCTGTGTGTGTACTGTAAATAAATTATAATATTAAAGTTAAAGTATTTGCAGAAGTAGTCCCACACTTTTGCTGCTACAGGATTCACCTTTTACAGGTATCTGTAGACAGAAAGAGAGACAGAGAAAGAATAAGCATGTGTATTAATAATATCACCATGTATCATTACTCATGTCATCATTAGAATTATAATAATAATAATAATAATAATAATAAACCGGGATCTCCTACATAAACAAAAATTAGAAATATATATATTTTTTTATTTGTCAAGCAATAGATATTACCTATTACCTACTTCTATTTAACAATATTACAACATTTTCCTGTTATGTCTTTAAAGCTGCTTTGAAACAATCTGTAAAAAAGAAAAATAAATAAATTTTAAAAAAGCGCTTGTTCAGCTCAAATTTATTTACATGTCCCCTCTGGTTAATCATTTCTGACGCACCTACTCAAAGTTGAATGGTTAACGTTAGTGTCATGAACACACCGCTGTCAATTTTGAGAAGAACCACCTTCAAACAAGTTAATAGCAAGCATTTAAGGGGCCTGCTAAAAAGGAAGCTATATGAGCGTTAGAATAACACAGCGCTGTAGCTATCGAATATTTTAGTAATCGAGTATTCTACCAAAAATTCCATCGATTAATCGAGTAATCGGATAAAATGTGTTTTTGCTTAATTAAAGTGTAATATTAATTATGCAAGAGAAAATAAGACTCCTGGGCCTCTTAAAATGAACAACTAAGTTTCCTTTTTTTGAAAAATTTTTATTTTTTATTTTTTAAATGCATAGAAATTAAATGCATACATGAAAAATAAACATTTAATTATTACCCATCGTTTCTGTCTGTACTTGTACTGTAAACATTGACAATAAAGTTGACAGATGAATTAAGTGCATTTAAGTGCCATTCAGTTGGGGTTTTAAATAAAGCATTTTCTGAGATGTACATTAAACACATAAAACATTAATTTAATTTATCTTTTAATTATTGAAAATTTACTTAACTTTTTGGTAAACAAAGGGGATTTACTATAAAAAAAATAAAACATGGAAGAAATGTTGTGTAATTAAAACTTTAAAAAAAAGTTTTTAGTGATAGGCTTTTGTACATTCAGCTGAACAACAGTCTTTAACTGGACTTTTATTTTGACGGGTTGGCGTACCTGTACAGTTCTGTGTATGTGATTTGATGCTGCTTTTACTCAAATCAAACGGTCAAATGCTCATGAAGTGACTGACAGAGCAGTTCTGGAGATGTTGTTCATGTGTTCACGTGCTTATTTAGTGAGACAGCAGACGCTGAATTCACCGCGAGCTTAATGTGTGCTTACGTGTGTTTAATGAATGAAGAGGCGCTTCTGCGCCATTCATTAACAGAGACACGCAGAACATGCAGGATTCATACACTGTGTGCAGAATTATTAGGCAAATGAGTATTTTGACCACATCATCCTCTTTATGCATGTTGTCTTACTCCAAGCTGTATAGGCTCGAAAGCCTACTACCAATTAAGCATATTAGGTGATGTGCATCTCAGTAATGAGAAGGGGTGTGGTTTAATGACATCAACAACCTACATCACGTGTGCATAATTATTAGGCAACTTCCTTCCTTTGGCAAAATGGGTCAAAAAAAGGACTTGACAGGCTCCGAAAAGTCAAAAATAATGAGATATCTTACAGAGGGATGCAGCACTATTAAAATTGCCAAGCTTCTGAAGCGTGATCATCGAACAATCAAGCGTTTCATTCAAAATAGCCAAATGGGTCGCAAGAAGCGTGTGGAAAAACCAAGGCGCAAAATAACTGCCCGCGAAACTGAGAAAAGTCAGGCGTACTGCTGCCAAGATGCCACTTGCCACCAGTTTTGCCATATTTCAGAGCTGCAACATCACTGGAGTGCCCAAAAGCACAAGGTGTGCAATACTCAGAGACATGGCCAAGGTAAGAAAGGCTGAAAAACGACCACCACTGAACAAGACACACATGCTGAAACGTCAAGACTGGGCAAAGAAATATCTTAAGACTGATTTTTCTAAGGTTTTATGGACTGATGAAATGAGAGTGAGTCTTGATGGGCCAGATGGATGGGCCCGGCGCTGGATCGGTAAAGGGCAGAGAGCTCCAGTCCGACTCAGACGCCAGCAAGGTGGTGGTGGAGTACTGGTTTGGGCTGCTATCATCAAAGATGAGCTTGTGGGGCCTTTTCGGGTTGAGGATGGAGTGAAGCTCAACTCCCAGTCCTACTGCCAGTTTCTGGAAGACACCTTCTTCGAGCAGTGGTACAGGAAGAAGTCTGCATCCTTCAAGAAAAACATGATTTTCATGCAGAACAATGCTCCATCACACGCGTCCAAGTACTCCACAGCGTGGCTGGCAAGAAAGGGTCTAAAAGAAGAAAAACTAATGACTTGGCCTCCTTGTTCACCTGATCTGAACCCCATAGAGAACCTGTGGTCCATCATGAAATGTGAGATTTACAAGGAGGGAAAACAGTACACCTCTCTGAACAGTGTCTGGGAGGCTGTGGTTGCTGCTGCACGCAATGTTGATGGTGAACAGATCAAAACACTGACAGAATCCATGGATGGTAGGCTTTTGAGTGTCCTTGCAAAGAAAGGTGGCTATATTGGTCACTGATTTGTTTTTTTTTTGTTTTTTTGAATGTCAGAAATGTATATTTGTGAATGTTGAGATGTTATATTGGTTTCACTGCTGAAGATAAATAATTGAAATGGGTATATATTTGTTTTTTGTTAAGTTGCCTAATAATTATGCACAGTAATATTCACCTGCACACACAGATATCCTCCTAAAATAGCTACAACTAAAAACAAACTAAAAACTACTTCCAAAAATATTCAGCTTTGATATTAATGAGTTTTTGGAATCATTGAGAACATGGTTGTTGTTCAATAATAAAATTATTCCTCAAAAATACAACTTGCCTAATAATTCTGCACTCCCTGTATTTAAAAAGACTATTCCGGCTTAATATTTACAGATATTCGTCCATATCGTGATTTGATGTAAGTGCAATGACCTATTTTTAATGAATTCATTCAATAACATCACAGCTGTTGTTTTTTCGAGGCACGCTGTACATAACTTCTAGTCATTTACTACATGCGCCCCCCTGCCACAGTTACGCGGTCATTATGTGGGAAACACTGCAGATATATTTAGAATAAGTTAAACGCTAACGTTATAGTTTGACCTCTTATTAACGTTCGCACTCTTCCACTGATAAACATGTTATTAGCTCTGTGGCTAATCTAATATAGCAATGCATTAGCTGTTGTAAGTGATGTTACAGAATATTTAGAAGTGATAATGATTGGACCGTTAGCTAGAACTACCACATCATTGTATATACAGTGTATGAACTAAATCATTTCACATGATGAACGACAGACTCACCGTCAAACAGAAAAAAAATCTCCGTGGCTGGCTTGGCTGATCGCTTTCTTCGCTAGTGGATTTCTGGCGCTGTTGTCAACTCTGGAGCTGCAGAGCTCCCTCTGGTGGGCAAACTACGCAACACTCATAACATGAGTGAAGCATGAGACTCCGATTTAAATGCAATAAGCTCATATCGGCCGATAATATCGGCCGACCGATATATCGGTCGGGCTCTATTATAAATACAGGCTTTGTAGAAAGTGTTATCAAACTATCTACTAAATGTAAATGTACACACACACACACACACACATTCCTACTCCAATGCTCGCTGGTCACGGAGATACAACCGCACTTGTACCCCACCGAGTGATCAAAGGTAGCGTTCTTAATCTCCCAGCTGCAAGGTAAAGCGCTTAAATGGGTCGATTCCATTTGGACCCAAAATAATTCTGTCATCCAGTCCTATTCTAGCTTTGTTGATCACTTCCGGTAGGTTTTTGGCAGACCCACCTGGTATTTATCCATTGGTGAGAAACTCTATAATTTAAAACAAGTAAAAATCTCCCCAGAAAGAGCCCCGTCACCTACCATCTGGCAAACTCCTCCCTCTGCCCGTTCCTAACCGCCCATGGTTGCACCTAGTGGTGGATTTCATAACTGACCTACCATTCTCAAATAATCATACATGCATTCTCGTAATTGTTGATAGATTCTCTAAATCTTGTCATCTTATTCCCCTGAAAAGACTACCCACGGCCATGGAGACTGCCAAACTGATGTTTAACCACGTCTTCCAATACTTTGGCATCCCTGAGGACATCGTCTCCAACAGAGGGCCCTAATTCATTCCCTCCTAGGTGTGGCAGTCAGCCTGTCATCCTCAGTCCAATGGGCAGACACAGAGGAAGATCCAATAGATCGGCCGCTTCCTCCGTACCTTCTGACACTGCGTCCTCTTAGGGGACACTATGGGGAACACCTCGTCGTGACCCATATCTGAAGCATACTTAGAAAAACGCCAGGGAGTGCAGGCCGGAATCATGGCAAACACTAAGTACCAACTCTACCATTTCACAAGGAGTCGCCCCTGGGACGTTTCGATGGCTGTCCATGACATTATCCCTTATGGCCAAAGACCTAAGCTACATACCCAACTTACCTGTAGGGCCTCGGCCCGGGATAGAGCTGAAGGCTTGGAATCACAAAAAGATTCCTTTAAAGGGATATGGCTAAGAATCTAGCATGTTCTTTTCTTTAGTTCTCAAGTAGCAATGCCCTGTTCTAGATAGGTATCGGAGGATACCTGGGTGGAGTGGCGCCCAAGATGAACGGGGCTTTAACCGACTCAAGAAAGGGCAAGAAGCTGCCGCGCGAAGCCCTCACCATATAGGATTTTAGAAAGAACGCAGAGTACTAGCGTGCAAACTTACCACAGTGTGGATTTTAGAAAGTGTGCAAAGACTTCACGTGCACACTTACCATAGCATGAATTTATAAATACTGTTCTAAGGAGGGGCTCTTGTTGCACTCTGATAGAGCAGCTCATAGATGGAATGGCCCGGGAGCAAAGCAATTGGAGGAAGGAACGTACAGATTAAACCTCGGCCACGCCTGTACCATGGCGTCCAGCCCCAGCAGAGCTGGATGAGTTAGAGGAAGGCAGAGGGGATAGTGCGATGCTCTCTCGAGCCACAAAACCAATCCACCCAAGTCTGGCCAACCTCTCCAACTCTGCTTCAACACCTTGGTGTGAAGGTGCTATTCCCCGAGCCTCAGACCCTGCCTCAGCAGGATGTCTGCTCTCACAGTGTGTCTCAAAAACAGTATGTAGTACTGGAGCGCTCTGTTGAAAAAAAACGAGAATCCAGTCTCCTATGAGAGGAGGACTCTGAGCACGCTCATAGGCAACCCTTTTTCTTTGGAAAAGGGGAGTGCTGCCAAACTACCATGAGAATTGTCCTCTCCACACAGCCCCTCATGATGAGGTCTAGCGATGCTTGAGGTGTATAACTTGCGTGCACACTTGCGTGCACACTTACCACTTACATGGATTTCAGAAAGTGAGCAGAGTCTTGCATGCACACTTACCACTTACATGGATTTCAGACAGTGCGCAAAGTATTCACGTGCACACTGACCACCATGTGGTTTTGAGAAAGTACACAGGCTTAGCGTGTGTACAGAAAGGTTCCTAAGCATCGCAGAGGTGCTGGACTACCTGACAACCACAGTATGTGGGACTTCACCTTCAGAGAGGCCTGGTGAAGCCTACTACCTGATAACCACAATATGTGGGAGTTCACCTACAGAGAGGCCTAGAGAGGCCTACTACCTGTTACCAGATAACCACCTTAAGTGGAAACTGAAAGTAATTTGGAACTCAACTCCAGGGAGGCCTGGTGAGGCCTGCTACCTGACACCCACAAAACATGGGAGCTCGCTTACAGAGAGGCCTGGAGCGGCCTATTACCTGAAAAAACATGCTATTTAGTGGAAATGCACAGTATGTGGGAGCTAAACCTCCAGGGAGGCCTGGTGAGGCCTACTACCTGACAACCACAGTATGTGGGATCTCACCTTCAGAGAGGCTTGGTGAAGCCTACTACCTTATAACCACAATATGTGGGAGTTCACCTACAGAGAGGCCTAGAGAGACCTACTACCTTTTACCGGGATGTATCCTGGAGGAGCTTAGATGGCAAACAGGGAGATTTAAGAGAGGATGTCCCCCCCCCCCCCCCCCCAGAGAGATAGCTAGCCAACATCTCTTCTACAGGGGGCATCCTCTCATAGCCGTTTTCGTGCATACCCTCGATATCAGCATAACTCGTATGCTGAAACCGAGCATCGAGGTGAACTCGCGACTTCACATTTCTGGCACGCTTCCATGGCAAGTCTAATTTTGCCGTGGCCCGATCCATAACCTCTAACAGCTCCCCATACGCAGGGCAAGAGGATTGAGAAGGCTCAGCCTCAGCTTCTTCACCACTCTCAGACATCTCCTGCTCTTTTTGGGTAGAACCCAGCAGAGCACTAACTTCAGTATCAGAATGGGTTAATGACAACGCATCTTCCTCCTGAAGTTCATTCTTGTTTGCCGCCGGAGAGAGTGAAAGGAAAAGTCCCTCTCTACACTCCTCAGCGAGATCCACCTGTGGTCCCCACGAGCTCATTCTCCTCCATTCCCTTGACAGGGAACTTCCTACGTCAACCTTCCACCGGACTCACCCCATTCCAGTGCGTGCTCGGCTACCAGCCACCACTCTACCCATGGTCAGGTGTACCCTCGGATGTACCATCTATACTACTGGTTCCGAGAGAGCGAGAGGGTCTGGCACACGGCCCACCATCAGTTACAACTGGCCCTGCGTAGACGCAGGAGGACAGCCAACCATTGCCGCTCTAAAGCCCCAGCATACCAACCAGGACAGAAGGTCTGACTGTCAACTCGAGACATCCACCTGCGTCTACCGTGCCACAAACTGAGTCCCAGATTCATTGGCCCATTCACCATCGCAGAGCAGATCAACCCAGTCACCTTCAAACTACACCTTTCCCCTAAGTATCGGATCCACCCCACATTTCATGTGTCACTCCTCAAACCTCACCACCCTTCTGTCTTCCTCTCCACAGAGCCTGGCATAGCCGAAGCCCCCCTGCCACTCATCCTTGACTGGAGCTGCCTACAAGGTTCACGACATCCTGGACTCCCGGCACCATGGTGGACAACTTGAGTATCTAGTGGACTGGGAAGGATACGGTCCAGAGGAACACTCATGGGTCCCACGCAACGACATCCTGGATCCGAACCTGCTAAGACACCTTGCATTCCAACCACCCTGACATACCTGCTCCACGGGGAAGAGGACGTCCACCATGTCGTCGGATTCCCCTCAGGAGCGGGCCGTGGGGAGGGGAGTACTGTTACAGAAATGCCAGGCTCCAACACCAACCAATCACAGCGCACACCCTCACCGGAATACTTATCACACCCACCTGCTCCTCATCCACCTGCAATCAACCCCTCCTACAAAAGTCACACACACACACTCAGTCACCGTCCGGTCTCGTTCGCAACTACGTCAATACCTACCTGCTTACTCTAAAGGACTAACCATTTACCCTGCTTACCTCTCTCCAGCGATATCCAGCGTCTTCCTGTCTCAATCGTGTGTGTGTGTGTGTGTGTGTCATCTGCCTCCATCGCCTTGTGTTACTACCCTCATCTACTCATCACTCCAACCTCCAGCACCATATCCTCACCCATTGCTCACCATTCACTACCTGCTTCTCTGCTAGTGCCTCAATAAACCGTGTTCTCCTGTTATTCCAGTCTCCTGTCCTGGATTACCGTAACACTCACTGTGTAATTCAGAAAATGGAGAAGGAACCCTTTTTATATTCTGCTCTTAATTTCAGTTCATTCAGGTCAGTCCACCCAGTGGTTTTTTGTGCACTGTAACTTTGAACCACTTTTATCTGCACAAGCGTAAAATGGCATGCATCGGTTAACTTAATCCGTTTGATTATTGTACAAACATGAATTAACAAGCTGTTATGCTTCTGCTGGGACATAAGTGGAGAAAGTAACCTCAGTTACTAAATTAATATTTGCTCAGGTGGGTGCTGGGGTCTCCTCTATTGGATTGCAACATATCCATTTTGTTTATTAGACATTACGCAGTGTGCGTCTAATTTGAGTTTAGCCAATTGGCCGGGTAGCCCAGGCTCATATAGTCATGGCACACTATTGTAAAGCTGCTCGGCGTGGTGGCAAAGGCTCACACAGCCATAGGCCACTATTGTTCAATTTGATTCAAACTTTAGTTTAACTACAGCAGGAAACTAAAGTTTTTTTTTTTTTTTTTTTTTCATTAAATAAAAGGCAAATGTTTGAGAGACAAGAAACCTATGGACCAGCTAATATGATATAAGCTAATGGTTCGTGAGCGAGACAATTTTGGGTTATACTCACTAGGTGGAATGTGTCCTGAAATCAGCACACAAAGGATGAAGAAGGATTCTAAAGGAAATACAATGAATCTAAAATCTCCAAATGTACGGTCACCATTAGCTGAAAAAGAAGAGATGTGTTTGTTATAATATTTTATATATATATATGTCTCAAATTCAGACTTGTTTTAATCAGAATCATGAGCTGAATTAATCTGTATTTAGCTGGAGCTGTTACAGTACAATACAACTGCATTCCTTTCTCATCACTGTGTCCAGAAAGGAATGCAGTCGTATTGTACTGTAACAGCTCCAGCTAAATACAGATGAATTCAGCTCATGATTCTGATTAAAACAATCTGAATTTGAGACATATATATATATACAAACTATTTCCGTATCCAGTCACTCAAGACTAAAAGTTACGCCTTAATAATATATACGCATTACATAATACATATGTCTGACATGTGAAGTATATTTTATGGATTGTGAACATAAAAAAAAAAAATACAAAAGCACTGCATTCACTTACCTCTTAACATAATTTCTGTAATTATTGCAACGGAGGTAAGTAAAATGCAACCAACTGATCCAAATAGATACACATGGCCACTTCGATGAAAAGCTGTAATTAAAGTTTAAACCTTTAATATAAATTCTAACAGAATTATGACATCAGTGTATGTTTAGGAGCATTAAACCATTCTCTTACACTCTTACTCTTACAAAAGAAGAATCAAAGTAGATGATCATTACTGTACCCTGATCAAAACGAAGATAAATAAAATCTTCATCTGTAAACTTCATAACTACCCAGATTATTTGCATAAACACCATCACGCAGCCCCATCCAATAGGATCTGTTGATCAAAAAGAAAAAAAAAAAGTCTAACTTCTCCATATTTTGATCAAATTGCCTTATTTACAGTATATTCCTACACTGTAAATCTGGAAATATACACTCTTTTTATTAACAATAAAAAGCTGGTATCTGTGTATCGATTTGAGGGGAACAAGAGTAGTGAAACCATTTCGGATATTTCAGTATCAATATTGAAATCAATATTTCTAACAATGTAAATGTGCTTAAAAGGTAATATTCAGTTTATTTCACAGACTGGTAATTTCATAAGACCTCAATGTATCATCAGAAGTGAAAATTCCTGTGTGTGAATTTTTAGGGTGAGTGATACGAAAAAACACAGGAAAATCCCGGCTCCATGAGCAGGAACCTTTACACAAACATGAGTTGCAAATAAGGTTACTTTTTTTCAAGTAAGCAATAACTTTTTATTATTATTATTATTATTATAAATAATGCAAGCATTCCTCAAAGTGAATAAAAAGTTGTCAGTGCCAAACTCATGTTTTTAATACCATTTTATTAACAAATGTCTTTGCTGCTGACCTTTTTTGAACCAACCTAGTCTGACGGGTTGTGGAGGAGGTTTGTAGCCTGGTAATACCAGACTCTGCTACTTCACTTTGCTTCGTAGACACTACAGAGTCTGGAATGGCATAATAGAGAAGTGTTTTCTCTCTCGCTAGGGGGCGCTTGTCTGAAGTTTAAAATCATTGGTTACCCGTAAGCCAATCAGATACGTTTAGTTAAGACGTATGTTATGCGCCTGTACAGCCGCATCGAAGCACAGACATGCATCGAACTCAAATCTATGATTGAACTTCCACTGTAAACCTGTTGTAAACACATGATGATGCGAGCGAAATACCGGAGTGAACATGGCTGTAAATGACTTTTTGCAGATTATGCGAAGTTAATCTACGCATCTACGTCAAGGCTCTCAGCCCGCCCTCTGTTCGTTGATTGACCCGGCTGTTTCCAGACCGGTGGCAAACAGAAAGCTCTGACGCTGTATCAGACTGAGTACAGAAGCGAAATGAAATTGAGCGGAAGTAGGAAGTCTGACGTAGTCAGGCTAGGAGGTTTGGCAGTCATTGTTAAAATCTCTAAACTGTAAGACTCTTCAGGCTGATGCCTATTCAACCTTCAAAGTACAGTTGTTCCAAATTAATGTGCAGACTGGTTTCTTAGTATGTGCATTAATTTATTTACCTCCAAAATTTACCAAGAACTTTATTCAGCAGTTTGCTGAGTTTGTAAGTGGTCTTCTATGCAACTACGATAATTTCTTGATTTACGTTTGTTGTCCATCAGACCCGTTAGTGAAAGAATTTTATCGAGTCTTAACTTTTTCATGGGT
Source organism: Carassius auratus (assembly GCF_003368295.1). Classification (NCBI taxonomy): domain Eukaryota; kingdom Metazoa; phylum Chordata; class Actinopteri; order Cypriniformes; family Cyprinidae; genus Carassius; species Carassius auratus. The sequence goes on from NW_020529097.1 coordinate 92,986, forward strand.
CTACTCGTGTACATGGTCATACATTTAGACCTTGTAATCTCATGTAATCAGTCAAATTTTAATGTAATATTAAAATTTTACCATAAATCTGTTACATTTGAACTGTCATTAAATCATGAGGTAAAAAAGTTTGTTACTCCCTCTAGAAGTGTAAGGAATATAAATTCCACAACTGTTGCCTGTTTTGCAACTCTGTATATTAGAGCACCATTAACTCCTATGTTTCACTAAACGCCTTTGACATCATTGGGCCTAGTGTTCTATCCATTATAAACATGAGTCTGGTCACTGGCATGGTGCCCCTTTCTCTGAAACATGCTGTAGTTCAGCCTCTTCTCAAAAAGCCAAATTTAGAGCAAGGTTTTATCTAATTTCCATCCAATTTCTAAGTTGCCATTCTTAGCCAAGGCTCTTTGATAGTCTTGGAATTTTATTTATTTATTTATTTATTTTTAAAACCGAATTCAGATGTTTTTTTTATTTTTATTATTTTTTTTTTTGACCAAAATGTATCTATTGAAGCATTCAGTCAGGTGGTACAGAATTTGAACTCTTAAGACTGATAAATTTCAAATGTTTATTTCTTTTAATTTTGATTATAACTGACAACTAAGGAAAATTCCAAATTCAGTATCTCAGAAAATTTGAATATTGTGAAAAGGTTCAATATTGAAGACCCCTGGTGCCACACTCTAATCAGCGAATTAACTCAAAACACCTGCAAAGCCTTTAAATGGTCTCTCAGTCTAGTTCTGTATACTACACAATCATGGGGAAGACTGCTGACTTGACAGTGTCCAAAAGACGACCATTGACACCTTGCACAAGACACAAAAGGTCATTGCAAAAGAGGCTGGCTGTTCACAGAGCTCTCTGTTCAAGAACATTAATAGGTGTAATCTAGGTGTCAGCTATAATGCACAATTGAATTGAACGTTTGATATTTATTAAAATAAACTGTAAATCATATGTAAATTATGCTACTTTTCACATGGACTCAAACGCAAATTTGAAAGCTCAACAGCATTTGAGGAGAAAGACTTGCAGTCATAAAACAATTGTAATGTGTTCATTTTGGTGTCAGCTACAATGCACACCTTATACTTTTTAAATATATATTAAAATAAATTATAAATCATTTAGGTAAATACGAGGACCTTTAATCATTTTCAGGCACATTCCTGTGAAAGGATTTTCTTTTTTTTTTTCAGGTTCCCTTACGAAAATTACCCAAGGTTTTAGCAATAACACCACAAATCATCATTCTTGTAGCCATGGTAACAGCAAATTAACCATGGTTTTGTTACTTAAAATAATATTTTACAAAGAAGTATTAATATACTGTAATACTTTTTTTGTTGTTGTTGTTGTTATTGCTATAAAAACAGACCTAAGCCATCAATAGCCTTTAAAATGACTTAAAATGCAATATATAAAAAAAACAATGAGGCAATAATGATTGGTTAATAATAACACTGTTAAAAATACATAATGTAGGCAAATACAAAATGAACAATTTATTTACATGTTATTACAAATGCCTGCAAAGGGAGCCATATGCCATGTGATTGCTGCTGTTACACTTACAGGACAATCAAATCCTTGTTTAGGCTACTGACTAAACATTTAATTCAAATATTCACTTAATCTTTCATTTTTGGCCACCCTTTTTGCTATAGATGACACAGCCTTTATACTTTCTTAAACAAAAAAAACGTGGATATCACAACCCTTACAAAAATAAACCATGGTTAATTTCCTTTTGTATGATTTCTGAATGCTTGGGACTATAAAATAAATTAGATTCGTAATAAAGTTATAGCCACAGGTAAATGTTGAGAGTTACAATTGTAATTAGTAAATAATACAATCTATTCATTTTACTTCATTTTATTAAAGTTTTATTTTCACCCCTAGGTGTTTTTTTTTTTTTTCATCATATTTGAGGAAGGGGGGCACAATACAATCTGCTTACGGCACCCATTTTGCCAGCAGTGGCCCTGGTGACAGCTCTACTGTCTCAATGTTGAGAGACATCTGGATGAAGTGTGCACTGTGAACATACTGTAGTGCTAGACTAAATGTGAAGAACAATCCTTTACTCATCTTATTTGCACAAAAACAGTATTCCTCAAAGTGAATAAAAAGTTCAATGCAAACTCATGTTTTTAATACCATTTTATTAACAAATGTCTTTGCTGCTGACCTTTTTTGAACCAACCTAAGTAGTTCTTATACGGTAGCTTCTGTCATGATGATTTATGACTTTGACCTTTGACCTTTTGACAGGTTGAACTTCCGGTAACCTTATGATGGATGGGCGGAACTTTCCGACTTCAAGGGTTAACCTATGACCTTTCCACACATCGATCATGTGGTTTTGACAGAAAGTTTTACCCTATTGACCTAATTAGTTCTAAATCATGGTTTTGACGGCTAGTTTAACCGGTACATGAAAGACCCCCCACACATCGATCATGCGGTTTTGACAGAAAGTTTTACCCTATTGACCTGTTAGTTCTAAATTAAAACGGTATATGAAAGACTCCCCAACCATCGATCATGTGGTTTTGACAGAAAGTTTTACCCTATCGACCGTTAGTTTGTTTGAAGTCTGTGCCAGTTGTTTGAAGTCTGTGTCAGATAGGTTGTTTGAAGTTTATCACAGTTATACGGTTATGTGTGTGTGTGTGTGTGTGTGGTTATACGGCTTCTCCCCCCTCCCATTACGTTCATGAGCGGTGTATAAATGGCGTCGGTGTGTTGCATTATATATAAAACATTTCAGTTATATAATTTATATAATAATGATCATGCTAAAGTTGAAAACATTTTAGTTATAAAATATGTGACATTCAGTTATTTCACATTTATATATATATATATATATATATATATAACTTTAATTTATATAATCTAAAACACATTTTAATTATTTCAAATTTATATATATATATAACATTATATAATTTATATAATCTAAAACACATTTTAGTTATTTCACATTTATATTTAAAACATTATATAATCTAAAGCGATTTAACTAAGGTTGAAAAGCTTTAGGACTCTCTCTGAATGATAGCACACGGCTGAGCCGTGCTCGTGCCCCAGGGAGAGAGACAGAGAGAACGCGCCTACAGGCGCGCGCTCGTGCCCACAGGGAGAGAGACAGAGAGAGAGAGAGCGCGCCTGCCACAGTACAACAGAGTTTGAAAACATGTAGTTCTTTATATAATATACATATTCTAAGTTTAAAAAACATTATGTTCTTTTAAAAAAGTTTATAAATGAAACCGTTATAAAAAATATACTGAATCCGACTGTTTCAGATAAAACAAGATCCAAATTTTCTTTCTTTCTTTTATTCTTTTTTTGAGAGCAGAAAGGAGGTATTTTCACACGCCTTTGATCCAGCGTCTGCGTTAGCACGCAACAGTGCACACTCGTCGGAATTTACTAACCAATCATAATATCTTCAAAGCCATTTTTTAATCAAAACCACCGTATCTCACGCGGGAGTACCATGTTTTTGACAGTTTTCTGACGGGTGCATCTATGAATTACGGTGGGCGAGCGGCTAGCATCTCTTGTTCCCCCCTCTCTCCCTCTCAGTCATTAATTCGTCTCCAAGTCTTATTTTCTTCTTTTAATGAATATAAACACATTATACATTCACAAACAATATAAAACAAAACATTTACAATAGTTTTGTTCATCACTAAAAATATACATTTTACCAGGATCGGGGGAAGAAATATATAATTGAACAGAACAAAGAATATGGTCTAATTTTTTTTACAGTCTATGAAGCCTTTAAAACCATATTACATTTCATTCCTGTAATTTTCTTCAAGTTTTTGCTGTCTTATTTTATCTGCTGGTAGAGATATTAAAAAAAAAAAAAAAAAAAAAAACTATTCATTGATCAAAGCCTATTATGCTATTTTTACAGTCTATGGCGTCTTTAAACCATATTTCATATCATCCCAGTAATTTTCTTCATGTTACGCAGATTATGCAGTCATCTGCTGATAGAGATATTTTAACACTATAAAGTATGTGTCATCTGACTTAATATCAACGCGTCTAATGTCCCAATCACCGCCAGACTGTTTTGTATGAAAAAATACTTTTATTTTGAAAATATGACGACATCCTGTGACGCGTGCTTAGCTTTCCCTGCTACAATGCTATGTATAGGATTTCAGAAAAAAACAAAAAAAAAAAAACAATTCTGCTCGGTTAAATCGACGTTTTGCCGTCGCGTTATCCGTTTGTCATCTATGAACACGACATTGCGGGGTTGTATGCGCTCTCGGTTAGGAATGCACGGGTCTACCGGTCTTAGTGAAACGGCTTCCTCCCATGGAATTCATACGCAAATTATTGTATCAGCCCTAACCCTTCCAACGCAGTAAACGGAAGTATAACTGATATTTTTCAAAAAGCTGTTTAATTATTTATTTTAACCGTACACCTACAGTACCACCACACAATAAAATGTTGCATGCACGTACATTTTTTATGAAATTTAGTTTTTAAGCGATCTGAATTATGACTAGCCTATAAATCTCATCATAAACCGCACGTACCTTGTTATATCACTATAATATCCACGGCGCTATACAAATCTGTATTCTGATCAACCATATAAACAAGCGGAAATACGCGTGGACATATCAAGTTAAAAAGAGACTTATCTCTATTTTAAACAATATGAAAAATATATAAATAAAATTATATATGACAACGTGTTACTAAAGCAGAACATACATTTTTAAACATGTTTATCAAACTTATAAAACACATCGCAGTAACAGACACGTTACTAAACCAAAGCAAATCAATTTATCATACATTTTTTTAATCATGTATTCAAGTTACATATACTTATACAACATATAGCTACAAACACGTTTTTAAACATATTTTAAACAAAAAAAACTGATCATAAACGACGCCTTCTCAAAATTACAGACATGTACAATCATGCTGATCACATATTATGGGATATTCAGACTTTTAGCCATTAATACGTTTTAGGATAATGAAAAACACCAACGTCTGGGGGCTGTCAAAATATCTCCAGCCCCCCAAAACCCACTCAGATTCCAGGGGTTAAAGAATATGGAAATAATAATTATATAATGACATCAGGCTACTAAAGCAATTAATAAAAAATAAAAAAAGTATAACTTAAAAAAAAAAAAAGATAACTTATTTTAAATGTGATAGCATAGTATATAAAATAAACATTTCTGATGATACATATAAAAAAATATATCCCTTACATTTTTTAGACCGGTGAGAGATGTCCAAATATGAATGAAATATCCCCAAAATAAAATAATACGACTTAAAAAAATAATATAAAATGATTAAATGATAAACAGAATCTCACAGGTCCTCGTAGTGAAATGTATGTGAGACCTGAAGGGCTGCTTCACACACACCCCGCCGCAGGCGAGGGTGGAGTTCCAGACCGCATGATCTAAGTCAATGGTGTACATTATTTCAAAGCTAACATTAATGTAATGTTTTTTAATAATCAGTACCCCCACTACATCTGATGTCCGCTGTTCTTAATGCAACAAAATTATGATGTATATATTACCTAAAATATTTACATTTTTATATAATATTATATAATAAATCATTATTTATATCATATTATATCATATATATATATATATATATATATATATATAATATATATATATATATATATATATATGATTATATTATATTAGACGCGTTATGCATTAATCACTTTAGATTCTTTAAAGTTCTTATTTTTAGCACCATCTTCAAAGTTTTTAAGACCATTTCTCTCCCTCTATCTCCCCCTCTCTCTTTCACACACACACACACACACACACACACTCTCTCTCTCCCTCTCCCTCTCCCTCTCTCTCTCTCTCGCACACACACACACACACACGAAACCAAAGTCTTTCTGTATGTTTTTTAAAAATAAAACTTAAAATATTGATTTTGCTTTAAATGTATGCTCGTTTGTTTGTCACAGCATAGACTGTGAAGCTTAGATGAAGTTGTTTTATCTTTTAGAAGAAAGACCCTCGATCGTATTCAGCCATTAAAGATGGTTCAGGAAAGACCCACGCATCCTAGAGATGTAATTTATGTGCGTTGCTACGGTCGTAAACCTTTCACATATCTACGGTACTTTCAGACACAGAGCAGGAAAGACATTTGCAGGCCCTTTGCTTAGCCGTCCCAAAATACCTCCATTTAAGAGCAAAAATATTAAAATGACCGCCTGTACATCTAACAGGCTGTAGTTCTATTTTATATGTTTTGTATTAAAAGTACTATCCATATTATACTCCTTATTTAAAACAATATATTTAACCGACAGTGTCCCCCCAACGTGTGTTTTCCATCAGTCGTTTGCCCTTCAGCCTTATTACGTAGTGCTTTTCATTTAGCCTACTGTAAGATCCCTTTACAATAGTGTAATGAAAGTTAACTTTTCTTAAAGTTTATAGTTGTATTTTACTATATACCCATCCTTCTATCCAGTAGATTGTATGCGCACTGTAAAATAACAAATATACATCTTGCTTAAAGTCAGTCAAATATTTACACTTACAATTTGAAATGTGTTTAAACACATTGTGTGTCACTAAAGCAAGACACGCCGTCTATCGTCTTATTTTTTTAAATAACCGATGACCGTCATCGGTCTCTTCATATAATTTATCCACCCGAGTGCTTTTCTCACACGAGTAGAAAACTCTTTCTCTTTGGATGTTTGGCAGAAACATAATTTCTACATCAGAATTTTTTTTAAATGTACGCTGAACTTTTCTCATTCCGACAGAAATACTATTTTCAAATTATTTACCCGTCCTATAACACTCGATGTAAATGTTCTTACCTAGAACAGAAAACATACACTTTGACTGTTTTGTAGATGTCAACAGATTATATGAAGGGTGTTTCACATCTAAGAATCACAATGTTTTGTAAATCACATTTTTCTTACACTTCGAGATTTAGCCGTATCAAGATTTTGGACGGCCGTTCGCAATTTGTTTGTCGGACCCTACGTTTTTAATGCGGTCTTTGTGGCGGCGTCATCGTAATAGGAATAAATGAAAATTAAGAAATTAAGTTACAGTTTTTCTCTTGGAGATATTTCTTTTAGCTCAAACTTTGTGTCTGTCCAAAAGTGTGAATCGCAATGAAGCATCGACGCAAAAATGAAGTCTAGCTGTTTTAACACTTAAAACTATTACAACATAAACAAATCAAACGGTACACTCGTTTAAGTTTGAGTGCGTTAAAGTTTCCACCACTCTTGTGAGATACATTTTATCCATAACCTTTTGTGTATTCGAGCGACCAAACCACTAAGAAAGAGAAGTCATAGCAAGAAAACTAACGTTTACAAACGCATATAGAATTCAGAATATCAATTGTTAAAGTATTATTTTTTTGTTAACTGTTGATTTGTAATGATATTTTTATTACTCCATTAGATTTAGCCATCGTGTTTCGGATAGCCGATGGACGCAATCACATTTTGTTTTAAGACTCCCGTAAGTTCATGGTAACTCTCGTGTGGGAAAGAGAGCGGGGTGAGCGTATTCTATTCATTTAAGAAAAATTATTAAACATTTTTTCTATATTTTGACAAAACACGACACGACGACATTAAAGAATGTTATCAGTTCCTACGGCCATCTTCTTCGATTCAAATAAAGCAACATCTCTAGTGTACGTGTGGTATGTGCTAAACATCTTTGCTTCTCCACTTCTCCAGATTTGTTTAGATGGGCTATACCGTTGTAATGCAAACACATTTGAGAACTACGACGTTTCTCACTTTGTAACGGTTATAGAAAAATGCCGTACACACTTTGCATTTCATAATTCAGTGATTTTAGCTGTAATGGTCACATAAGACAAAAATTGTCAACGTGTGACTCGTAAACATGTATCATTTTATTTATTTTTTTACCAGAGATAGTCGACCGATCTGTTGACACGTTGTTTTGCAGTTTTCTTGACTGCGGTCAAACATACACTGCCTGTTCCACAGGAATTTTACAGCATGACAATATCGCCCTACATCTAGAGCTCTTGTTCATATAGCCCGATGACCGTAATTCACATTGTTTCAGCATTTGCCGCTTGACATTAAAGAGTAGGCCTATGCGTACTCCCCTTTGGTCGTAAGCATTATCATCTACCGTGCGCTGAGATTTTTTCAGCTTTGTCCACTTTTGACGGATTTGCTAGAGGGACTATGTAGCCTCGTTTGTAACGTGATTACGTTTAAGATCCATAAGATTGCACTACA